>NW_011370928.1:60169-66402 GCF_000735185.1 Notothenia coriiceps | reverse complement strand
GTGTGTGTGTGGTCGTGTGGTCGTGTGTGTGTGGTCGTGTGTGTGTGTGTGTGTAGTTGGTCGTGCTGTGTGTGTGTTTCTGCAGTTGGTCGTGTGTGTGTGTGTGTGTGTGTTTCTGCAGTTGGTCGTGTGTGTGTGTGTTTCTGCAGTTGGTCGTGCTGTGTGTGTGTGTGTGTTTCTGCAGTTGGTCGTGCTGTGTGTGTGTGTGTGTTTCTGCAGTTGGTCGTGCTGTGTGTGTTTCTGCGTGTTGCTGCTGCCAGGTCACCAGGTCTGGGCAGAGGTTGAAAGGGCTGTTGTCAGCACACAGAACAACATACACAGGGTCAGCAGTATAACAGAGAGCCTGTATGAGGGCAGCCCTGGGCAAACACTTGCATTATAGATTCTCTGTGAAAGGGCATGACCACATTCCTGTGCATGTGTGTGTGTGTGCATGTGGTCTGAAGGTGTGTTCAGCTGCTGATATAATCCCTCCTCAACATCATCAAATTAAAAAGTCATAAAAACGCTGCAGCCTTGACAATTCAAACTTCAAAAAATACCTGTTTTGGTGCGCTTAGAGTTTTTCTAGTTTCTAGAATAATGCCTTTGATCTGCTGACTTTTTTGTGAGTGAGTGAAATAGAATAGAAAAGACAACTTAATTCACAAAATCTGTAAGGCATGTGAGTCTTAAGGTGACTCGGCCAATCAGAGCAGAGTGCTACAGCCTCCGGTTTTACAAGAGGTAATCATCTCCTCGGAGGCTTCCTCCGCACAATCCCTGCATCGATGTATCTCTCCTCCCCTGTATTCCCTCACCACCCGCCCCCATCACTCCTCCTCCTCCCTCCTCCCTGCTTCCTTTCTCCGCTCCCTCCATCCTCTGAGTGTATCCTTTGAAGTCATTTGTTAGGCTCTCCTCTGCCCTCCCTTAGGACTTCCCTTCCTGTATCAAATGTGTCCTGGGAGGTTTTGTAAAGTCAGCTTTTTTATGTGTAATTCCGAAGGATTATAATGCTGCCGTTTATAGTCAGAGGGCAGAGAAAAGGCTGAAGATCAACTTTTTACAGATTGTCATAAGGAATCCGAAAGACATCTCTCAAGGTTATTTCACCAATCCCTTAAGACTGTGATGCAGAGAAAATGCATGTCGAGCAGATCACATAAGAAAACTATGAATGTCAGTTTCTCTAACACTTCTTCCCTCTACCTCCTTCACAGATCGCCGTGAATCTCGGAGTGAAGATGGCCTTATTTAAGAACAACTTCTGGGTAAGTGTCTGGATTACATCTTTAAATGAGTCCATATGGTGTTATTGTTATATTGATGTTCATACTTTGAGCCACATATGAATAATTAACCTGTTGTATTCGCATCACGACCATGAGCCTTTAAACCTCACCTATATGTTTAGCTAAGCCTCTGGCCTTCTGCTGATCATCAAATACACACTGCTGTCTTCCGCCTTCAATCACTAGCAAATAGCCCAGATAGGGATGTTTTCATCAATCTGTTGATATTCTGCTACATGGATGGCAATGTCATTCATATAATTCTTGTTATCAGACATAATGCCACTTTTTCGGGCACTACAAAAGCCGAGTTTCTGTACCAATACCATAATCAAGCTTTTTTCTAAACCTTAGATTGGGGAATATTAATTTGTTGTACAAGCAAAATGTTATCTGGAGATGAAGGCTGTTAGATGCAATTGAAAAGTTGCAGAGAAATCCAAAAATTGCATCGTGGGAATATAGTTTTTCTATTGAATAGTTTCTAATTTAATAAAAAATACCAGAGTGTTTCTTGATTTCAATGACATAACATTTGACTGACTGTCAATTTACACATACATGAGACGTTTGGAAATTAAAGGACGTATTTTGCTCAGCAAGTACTCTGGTTTGGTTCTTTAATCTCTGAAGGGAAGTTTTGTCAAATCAAAAACACAATTTGATAGAAAGTTGAAACTGCGTCAGGTGTTCCCATGTCGCTCCACAGATATCCTATGTATTAATATTCTGACGGTAAAATCCAATATTCCCATAAAGTGATATCAAAAACTCTTGAATGCAGTGTCAACAAAAAGCCTTAAGGGCCTCTAATAAGATTTATAATATTGAATGCTTTAGATTTTACAAGTATAATCTGGTAATTGAACATAGCAGTACAAATTCACTGAGGCAGTATTTAGATGAATGTGTGCAGTAATTAATGGAGTCATTAGCAACTTCCCAGATGTGTAGATGGAGGAAGGACATCTGTCTTTAATCCCCCCAACTCCACCCTTGTCAGCGGTTACAAGGTCTCTATCTCTTCCTCATTTTTCTTCTCCATCCTCACTGTCTCCTCTCTTCTCTTCCCCCGCACACCTGCATCTATTTCATGTGCGCCCTACTTCTTCTCCATTGCCTCATCACTCTTAGAAAAGTCCTCAGTAATATTTGACCAGTTGAACTCTAAAACGAGGCACTCTGAATCAGAAACAGACATGAGATTCAGGTGGGACGAGGAGCATATTTAATCAGCGTGGTTTAAAAAAAGGTCAGGTTCTTTTATATAAGATTATTTCCCCTTTATTGAATCTGTATCCAGCCTGGCAGGGTACAGATCATTCTCTATCCATTTATCAACGTCTGCATCTTAAAATCAAGTTGATTAGATCAGTGTTTATAATGAAAGGCCATTCATCAAAAATCTATGGTACTCAAAAATCTTATTTTGATGGATATGCATGTCAATTTTCCAATTGAAAATTATGCGTTGATTGTGGCTTTATTTAAACAAGTGTGCTCTGTTTAGTTCATCTATGATCCATGGGTATTGCAGAGTTTGTGCTGCAGGCAGCAGACAGGCCGGTCTGCAGTCACAGAGTCTAGTGGAAAAACAGGAGAAATGAGAGCAGACTGGCAGGGAGGGAAGCGAGCAAACAGGGAGTCATGCAGCAGATTTTCAGCCAGGTCGCAGAACTGCTGAGTTTCTGTCTCACAAAGAAGATTACATTTTTAGCTTTGTCACACTGCTCTCAAATACAGCTCCATTTTATTCACCATTTATGTGTTATTTGTGTGCTTGCATGTCTTTGCATATTCATATCTGTGTGTCCTACTACCCAGCCTGCATTTAGACACACATAGCTGTGTAATACAAATCAGCCCTTCAGTTAATTAGAGACACAGCCGCATGGGATCAAGCGGCACACAGAGCCTCGTCCTGTTTGATTCAAGAACATTACCCGTTGCTCACAGAGCCGCCTCACACACGGCACGCTGTCCTTCCCATTAAGGGCTGCAGTCATGGCCCACAGGGGGAACATCGGTTATCATTAAGTACATCTTAGTCATTTAAGGAACAGTTAAGTCTAAAGGATCGTTGCTGCTTAGTTGTTCTTGGAATTGGAACACATCAGAATCTCTTCGATAGAGATGAAAATATTAGTTATTCTTTTCATTAATTGTAAAGAAAAATGTCCTTCATTCATTTAATAAATAGACAAACATTTTCTTTCCTCTACTATTATTTTAGATGTGTTCCAGTTGTGAGCAGCTCCTCTATTTCTTTCTGCATTGCACTGTGGGCTTTATAGCACATGGCACACTTTTGATTTAGTATGTATCTTGCAATTGGGAAACCACTAAAGACACCACATTTGATTTTAGGGTCATGTTGCTTTAAATGAGAAAAAGGAAATAACTCTATACTTTTCAGTTGCTTGAAACGTCTCACAGCTGGAAAATGTTAACACGAAATCCAAGGAGATTTTATTTAACTTTTTGAAAGAACTACGGTCAAGATCTTTAATCTGTTCTGTTTTGAGGCTGTACACAGTATTCAGTATTTTCTTCATTTCTAAGAAGCAGCTCGTTCTCAGCCCGTAGATACAAGAGTGTGTGCATAGAAACAGACAAACAACGCCCAGCAGGTTTTATTATGCCTGCTTCTAAGTTTAATGATGCCAATGTTGTTGCCCTCCCAACACTTTGAGTCATGTGGTTAGTGTCTTGGGATGAAAAACAGTAAACACACAGTGTCAAACTTTTTCCACTTTCAATGTTTCCATGCTTCTCCTCTAATTGTATCTTTCCTGCCCTCCTCCTCTGTTCTTTATGTCCACCCTTTCATCTTATCTGTTCTGTGGAAAGTTGGATTAAGAGCCAAGATTGAAATCTATAGTGGAGTTATTGTATTTGTCATCGTGTTGGTACACATTTGTTAACATTTAGAGATTTTGCTCTGGGTGATGAAAAACCACTGGATCAACCAAAAGGGACATGCGGTTGTTTGATCTATGAACCATTTCGCATTTGAGTTAACATGAGTTAAACTTAACCGTGATACCAATATCATTCATAAAAGCAGCCTTTGAAAAAAAAGCAAAATGACATGTACTGTATCATGACAGAAGATAGGTGCATCTTATCTCCTCCTCCTCCCCAAAACAATAGTAGAAAGCAAACTGGGCACCACAGATTACTCCACAGCCGTCACTGCTGTCAGGTGGCTGCTACCTGCCATGAGATCATTGACACCTCTCTGCTGAGGGACTGTTCCGTCTTCTCGACCTGCCGCGTCAGCATAAAACGCTTTGTCAGCAAAACTCTCCGCACCACTGACAGACCGGTGGCTCGGTGATATACCGTTTGATGCCGGGCGGGAATGCTTTTAGATTTACTTTTGGCATCTACCTGATTTATAGCAGCTACATTCTTTGGTGTGGTGTGCAGAGCTGAAACATACGTAATCTGTACTGTGATAGATGCCTGAGAATTGTCAAATTGCCATGTCACATATAGCAAATGAAATGTGTGCAAAGAAGTAAACATTTGAAAACAAAATTAAGTGCTTTAATATTTTGTAAGTCGTTGCAACATTTCTGTTTGTTCATCGTGCTCTAAAATGCAGATTATATGGACACCTTCATTCATAAAAGTACTTATTCTGACACAAGTTCAGAATAAGTAACTGCTGTTGAATATTAGATGTATTCCTGCAGGAGGTAAGAGACTTAACAGAAAACCTAACGAAGCCAAATGCAAAACAGTGTGAACTAAAAAAAAATCTTATCTTGTGCAGAAATTCAAATGTGAAATATGCAGTTAGTTCTGAACTTCTACTGCTGTCATCTGAAACTAAAAAGGTACAGTCTGAGCTTCAGTCCAGAATAGAGGATTAATGCATGCATTGTTTTGGAGAGTTGTCGCCTTTAAATGAATATGACAGTCCGGTAGTTGTTTAAAACAGCAATCCCTCTCTGGAATTGTTGGCAGTGTTTTGTCTGTGGAGTTGTTGCACACACCTTTCAATTTATCATGCAGACCAACAGGTCAAGCTGTTTCAGTCTATCCTGATGGCGACGTGTTTGAAACGGAGACGAAGAAGTCGCCCAAGTTGTATGCAAAGGAGTATGAAAGAAACACGCAAACATCTCAGAGCGACCACCCTGATCATTTGCCCACGTGAAGCATAATTCCAGCTCTGTCTTCGGTCTTTTGTTCTGTACCTTTTAGTTTCATATGACTGTGGGGCTTTATTACAGAGCAGGAATGACCTCAGACACTAGATCCGGGCTCAGACTGTAAAGACAGATTTGACAAATGGCCAGAACTAAAGGCACTGCTATAGACATTGCCAGAGAATGAAGCGCTGTATTATAAAGACTGAGCCAGTGAGCCTGAGCAACACTTTTCCTGGTCACACATATGTTGAAATCCACAAAGCAGAAAGGAGAAGTCTCGAAAATACACTTTTCTTTATCTATGAATGGGCAGTGTTAGAAGGAGATTTACTTCAGTAAAGCTTGCCAGATACAAGTGTTAAGATAATCTGTAACAACTAAAAGTCTTCCAAAAAAAGTGCTTTACCTCAAAATGAAGTTAAACTACCAAAAGTAAGATAACTACATTATGCAGATTTCAGGATCATATATTTCATAACTGACTTCATTACTTTAATATGAAAGTAGCATACAGTAGCATAAATGGAAACACTCAAAACACTTTAAATGTGCTCAGTGTTTCCCCTAGGATGGAGTCATAGCAGCGGTGCTAAGGCACATGGGCCCAGCATAATGTGAGCGCAGATCGCGTGGAATCTTTTTGTGCGTGCGAAGTGCGCCCCGCCAATTGTTCTGTCAGCACAAGAAAGGCCCTTGAGGCCTAGTACCAGGGCCGGTTCTAGACAATTTGCTGCCCTAGGTGAGATTTTAGGCGACATTTTATATGTAAAGAATAAATGAAAAATCTCTACAAAAG
>NW_011370928.1:59875-60116 GCF_000735185.1 Notothenia coriiceps | reverse complement strand
AAAATGCTTCAATCTGGTGCACTTTGAGCACACAATTACTAGAGACCTGATCTAGGGAGCACAACTCTAAAACGCCCATATGAAAAAGATCGGTTTACATTTTAATAATCAAATAAGTATGTGAACATAACCAATAACCTACCATAGCCAATAACATATAAATGTAACTTATTTTATTTTTGTTGTTCATTCATATCTTATTTTACCCTAGTTAACATGTATTTATTTATGCATATTTTTT
>NW_011370928.1:0-59835 GCF_000735185.1 Notothenia coriiceps | reverse complement strand
TGCCATTTCGTCCGCGCGCATTTTTCAGGGCAATCTCTATTGTCTATAGTATACATTGGAATGATTTCAAACCTGTTGTTATTTATCCTAATAATTATAAAGGAGGTTTACATATTTGTGGTCCTTACTCATCTTCCGCTCGCTCGCACTTTGACTGTGAGCTGCGGGCGCCTGATAAGCCAACATCCCCCACTTTCATCACTTACAGCGCCCATCGTACAGGGCAAATTAAACTTGTAACCGGGGTGAAAGGGGTGTTACATTTACTTAATTATGAATGTTGTTACATCAAGGCCGAACATTTGGATGAGCGCCAACGGTCAAAAATGTTTTTCACCTCCCAGAGCTACCAGCGCAGCGCCCCCCAGATCTGGCGCCCTAGGCGACCGCCTGTATGCCAGAAATCGGCCCTGCCTAGTACATACAGTGGCAATGTCTCAAGATTTAGCAAAAATACACCTTTATTGAACATACAGTAACACAAATACTACAAATACACATAACAAACAATCAAAAATGAAAAAGGGTCACCACTTATTATTATTTTAAGAAAAAAATAAAGTAAAGGTACCTGGCTGGCGCCCCTAGCAGCGGCGCTCATATTTCAGCAGTGGCGCTGCGCCGCCACTATTTATATATAGGGGAAACACTGGTGCTTGAAAAGAGTACTTTAGTGAATGTACTTGAGGGTTTAGATAAACTAACTTGTCGTATTGCTGACATCAATGTATTCTGCAGCACCAGAATACTGCAGGGACAAAGTGTCATTTTCTGAGGATGAAAGATTCAAGTTTTTCATCCAAATAAATCGGTTATTATATGACAAGCATCACCAGCTTCTCTGCTGCAGTCAGCCGATTTACTGTAGCACAATCACACTGCCCTTCCATAACAAATTGGTAAACCTGTCGAGCAGGTTTCTTGGAAATCCACCGTTTATTCCCTGGAGATGCGGTAAGAGATGTGAAGCCTGTTTGCTAATTAGATTTTGATATGCTTATGCTTGTGCTTGTTTCACACTGGTCTGCTCCTCACTCTCTGTGTGTTCTCAGAGGTAGAATATACGCACTGTTATTTTCAGTCTGTTCATTTTATGCCTCAAATGTATTTCAAATCAGATTTTTGGTGGATAATTGAGGAGAAATGTGTGCGTCCAGTCAAGTGCGGGAGGAGTTCCTGCTGATGTCTGGGTAAAAGAGACAGCTGTCAATCATCTATTATTCAGCAAATGGCTATTGTGTTCATAGCACAACAAGAAAGCAAAATGAAATTGTGGACAGTTGTTGGCCTCCTTGGTGCTAGACCTTCAGCTTTAACAGAGACAGATTTTGTGGATAAAATGTTTTTCAACAGTATGTTAAAGAGCAACTTCCAGGTTAAAGACACCTGTGAATGAATGTGTAGGAAAATGATGAATACACTTGATTTTACAAAAAATATACAGAAATATACACTACAGTGACATCTTGGCAGCTATCTTGGTGAGTGACCGGCGTTAGCTACAGAATGTTAGCTAACGTCACATCACAACATTGTGAAGTTAGCTATCATATATCTGGCTATAACTAAAGTAGCATTGATAATATAGTAACGTTACTGGCAGGAATGTTGATACTGATCCATAACAGAAACTAATGCGCAAGTATCAGCCGTATCTCGCGTTACCTAATGCAACTCCACACTACGGTGCTGTGTACCGGATGAGAGACGCGAGATACGGCTGATACTTGGCGATCTGGCGGAGAAAGGTTGTGGAGCCTCCGTTGATATGTCGTTGTAAATGGCTTGATGGAAAGCAGGTGTGTAGTAAAAAAGTAATACGGTTTCCTGATAAAGCTGTGGAGAGTATGTGCTGCAGGGAGGTGGATGCACAACGCACCCAGGAACAAACGCTAGCTCCGGTCCTTTTTACTGTGGACTCGATGTCCTGACAGGCTGGTATTTGTACAACCTGCACAAACACAATACTGCACCATGATTACAAATGGTGAAATACAATGTAAAACTACCGAAAAATACCAGCTCCTTAAAACACAACCGCTCTACTCAACGCAACTACTAACTATACCCGCGGTCAGTGAGCGGAGATGTTTACCCTTTGTGATGTAATATGACGCGTTTGACGTATGACCTTAACAAAAAGCCGTTTTTAAGAGCAGAGCTCAAAATTGCTCCTTTCCCTCTGAATTCCTGCCCTTATGTCTCGTAAAACATATCAAATCCTACATTCACTTTTTTAATTGTAATTTTCAAGCAAGTTTAAGCATAAATGTAGAAAACAAAACAACCTGCAAGATGCTCTTTAAGTTCAAGACGGAACTTCAACTGAAATCCCTTGCTCTGCACAACTCAGACATTTAAGGCAAACATGCAGATGAAGGTCTTTTATATGTCGTAGTGAAGCAGCTGTGATGCAGACCCTGCAGCGATCAGTTTGGTCCAGACCAGGTTTCTCACTTTCTGTAATTAGTTTAGTACAAGCCTGAGGGGAAGTCTGAAAATGGGTCTAATTAGAAGAATCAAGTTGGATCAGCAAAACTCTGGAGAGACATAAAACACACACACACACACACACACACACACACACACACACACACACACACACACACACACACACACAATGTAAAGATGACTGAGGTGGACAATGTGCTAGTTGGCTCAGATAAAATCAGTTTTGAGTTATCAAAAAACGATATGACATAAGTGCTGTTCAGCAACAAAAAAAAATCAAATCTTAGGCCTTGTTGGTTTTTAAACATCCATACAACACAACTTTGAACATCCTTTGTCTCTTGTCACAAACACAGTCCTGAACCTCAGAAACATTCTTTGAGCAGGAAGGTGACGCTGGAGATCAACAAATGTTTTTATTTTGGTGGCAAGATTGGCATTGATCCAAATCAATCATGACACTTCTAAATGACAGTTAAATCCTATTGAGAATATCTTGTTGAAAATAAATGAAAATATTTTTTTATCGCAATGTAACAATCTATCAAATCATGCTATCGTATCGACATGCTAACTTTATTTATTATTTAAAGATTTTCACAAAAAAGAATCAGAAGAGAGATAAATCAACTTCATTTGAATTATACGGTATGCATTTCTTTCAAATTAACAACTTTTGTTTTGGAGGATTTATAAACCAAAAGATAACGACATCCCAGAGACAAATCACAGTATATGTTTTTGTATATACATACTTTATATATTTTTTAATAGAAACACTTTAAAAAACAGTGGCTTTGCTTGGACAAACACTACTTCTACAATAACTATTCCTTCAAACGGTTTTATTCTTTAGCATTCTGCAATATTTTGAGAGCAACGTGATGTCTATAAAGGAGTTGCTGTCTTTAACAGTAATAGATTAGAAAACCGAATTACCTGATGGAACGTAGAGAATCAACCTTTTCAGTGTCTTAATGTATACATTATATATTTGTGTTTTCTTCCTTAAAAACCTTTACCAGGCCTCTGATTACATTTCTTACGCGTTTTTGAAGCGACACTGCTTGTATGTCAAATTTACCACCAATGTTATGCATCAATTAGTTTTTCCTCTTTAAAAAGGAAGGTCAGCACAATTGTCTTTAAACCTCATAAAGTTTAATGGCCCTTACACCATAATAATAAACAGATTGAAGACGGGAGGGGGAACTTAAGGGAGCAGTGTTGCCGTCTGATTTACTGAGATAAAATGATAATTTCCCTGCTGCTTACCATCCCCCCTCCACACATTACTGCAGATCCCCCACAGCTCAGTGGTCTTCAAAAGTCTTCATGAGAAAGTTGTCCCTGTACAGCTTTTACACCTCCCAGCCCCCCCCNCCCCCCCTTCCTCTTCTCCTCTCCCATAATTCCCCTTATTGTCATGCTAATTTCCTCCATCATGCGTGACCAAAACGGTCAACTTAATTGATGAAGAAGAGATCTCCAAGAGGGGGTTTGCATATATCAGACATGAAGGATTTAACTCACTGAAGACTTGAGGAATACATTAGGACACTTGAAGACACTTGAAGAAGACTTTCCGTGGGTTGGCAGCTCTCATGTAATGTGCTTCAGATTGTTTGGCATGACTCAAAATCCACAAGTACCAACTCACAGCGGTTTGATCCATCAGTAACATCAACAGTACTCTTAATCTTGATCTGTATTATAGAAGAAGGACCTGTAACTGTGGTCACACTCGTTTCATTTCTGTTGCACCTGCAGTCTGAGGCATGTGTTCCCATTCAATGAGCCATACGAGACTCTCTTTTTGGATATTTTCACATATTCCCTTCTGGAAGAAATTCATAGTTTTGCACTTGGCTATACAAACAAAATGTGAGAGAAAAAGAGACGGTGTGAAATAGGTGTGAATGTTGGACCCCCGTCTCCCAATCTGACGTTGGTGTGGGTGGAGAGGATCTGAACAAAGCTATTTGAGCATCCGACAAACACTTGTGATGGAGAATTCTGGCATACTTAGGGGCATCAAAACAAAGACATTGAAAGTTGAACAAAATGGCCGTGGTGTTTGGACAATAAGTATCTACTTTATGTCAAATTATGATGATGATTATGGAGTCTTAGTGAGCAGTTTCATGGCAAGATTATGAGTAAATATTCGACCATTTGCAACAGTAAACATAAATTGCTAAACCCCAGAAATGCTCCTTGAGCAAAGTGACTACATATCGCTCGGAGCACAGACTGCTTATCATTTTCATTTTCTCATATAAAACAATAATTTGTACTGCCTTTTATCATTAACAAAGACTGTTTTTGAAATATGTGTGTGTGTGTGTGTGTGTGTGTGTGTGTGTGTGTGTGTGTGTGTGTGTGTGTGTGTGTGTGTGTACTAATTTAAATATATCATATTTTAGTGGATGAGATAAAAACCCTTGAATACTTGAATTCATTTTAATTTACAATTATATTACATTTTCAATCACAATGTTTTTTTGCAGGGTTATGTTACTTGCCTTCAATAACGCTGCAACATTGGTAGTACCGGTAGTTGTTAGAAAAAATAAATGTAGTTTACATAAATAACTTTAAAAGATGCCACACAACAATGACAGAAATAACATCTTATCTGTATTATTCACATAATGGCATATAGTAACATAAAAGGGCATTATAAAGACAAGTTTTGGAAAATACATTGATACACTTATGATGAAAAGATTTAACTTGTGGTGCTCACAATACTGACATGACATGACTCAACTCCCAGAGTTGTCCGGCCAGAATCTTTGCCCAGCAAAACGTCTGTCAATAAAAACGTACCGTGTGTTTGTTGTTTGAATAAGCTGGCCTTTACTCTACAGCAAATCTGACATTTGTCTCAGAAGATGCAAATATGACTTCAGCCTGGTTATTTGCTATTTGTTATGGAAAAAAGACGCAGACTGGAAGTTGTGTCCACATTCTGCCTAAAGCGACATTTAAAAAAAAGAATTGTTTGATTTGTCGGACAAAAAAACAAATTCAAAAGAAATGTACCCAAAAATATAAGATAGGATCAAATCTCCACAGTTTACAACCCAGAGCCACAGATTATACCTTCATCGCTTTAAAAATTACTTAAGCGATTAATGGATTATTTAAATATGTATCGATTAGGGGATGAGTCAACTTTTTTTCTTTCTAATTTCATGGCTAGTACTGCACATGAAGTTAAAATATAAAAAAAATGAATCACACAAATAAATGATAACCAAAATGGATAACAGTTTGTTCAAAGTCCAATTCTCCACCGCCTTTTGTCTGATTGATATGATCTCTCTACTGTGGGAAAAGGCTCAGGGAAAGTGGACGTCTGATGACTGAAGCTGAAGTGAAGATTTGAGTGGCTGAGCTGGCTAAGTATTGTCAGTTATGTGTCGTCAACCTGTCTTGAGACGCCTCAAAAAACAACCAATTCTCTCCCTGACCGCTGGGTGTCTAAACTCCAGTGACCGTGTCTTTGCTTTGCATGCTCACTGTGCACGTAGACCATCACTCAGTGTGTGTGTGGTATGTGTGTGTGTCTGTGTGTGGTTTTGGGTGACCCTCTACTTGGCATTCCAGCCATTCCCCTGGTACCTGGGAACTCGTCTGTTCTCCTCCTGCGATGGTATTTTTAGGTCCTGAGAAGCAGCTGTGTGTCTCTGTCTGCTCAGACAGCCCGGCCGTCTGTTGACTCAGAAATGTGAGGCTCAAGAAACGACACGGTGTATTAGTAGCAGTGCTGCATCATTCAGGCTCTTTTAAGGATCATGAAGATTGAAGTGAACACAGGTGTATGTTTGTGTGATTATGATGATGATGGGGTGTGAGGTGTCGTATTAAATGTGTTAAATCTGCTTTGCTGCAAAGTAGGTAACTTTTCTCTGAATAAAAACCCAACGCTGTGGTTTTTTCTCATTGCTCAACAAATGTAGAGCAAACCGGGAGTTAATTTCCCGAGCAGCAGCATGTGCAGTAATTGAACCTTGTCAGCAAAAAAACAAAAAAATGTTGTATTGGGGTTCATTAAAGCCGTTATTAAAAGCAATCGTGGCCGCAGCTAACAGTTCTTTTCATCATCAATGTATTACGTTTATTATTTTTCTAAAATAATCTAATAATTGGGTGATCTTTAAAATGCCCGGAATATTGGGAAAAATGTCCATCCCAGTTCCTGAAAGACCAAGTGATGTCCGTGAATGATAAGTTAAAAAATTCAAAGATACCCAAATGCTCTAAGTCAAATGCTCTTATGAATGGAAGAAGAGACACAATTGGTCCCTTTTTAGTTTTGTGATGTTTATCACAACAACACTTTTTAATATTAGCATGGATACAAAGTGATCATGTTGACACAGTACTGAATAAATACTATGGATAACTCCACCATTGGAAATCTTTCTTAATGTTTAAATCAGTCGTACATGACCAGCGTCAATTTATAAACAAATGTTGTACTTTTGTAGAAATACTAATGAGAACAATGTACTGTTGTAATCGTAAAGGCCATCTTTTTGTCCGTTTTTTAAGGGTTCCTACATAGATGCACTTTCTTCTTCCAACCATTTTTCCACTTGACAATGTCTCTGTTTGTGTTATTTTGTCTTTCAACGCAAGGCGCTGCGAGGCAGAGATCTGAGGCTGAACGGACACCAGTCTCTTTAATTTTCTAATGTTGGTCTGATGTTCCTCGTGTGGGTGCTAACAGACGGTGTGTTTGTTTTCTTTCTATCTTGGCAGGGGGAGAAAAATGCCGGCTTTGACGTGCTCTACCACAACATGAAGCACGGCCAGCTGGCAACCAAGGAGCTTGCCGACTTTGTCCGTGAGGGGTATGTTTTTGTGTATTTGTGAATATGCGTGTGGGAGGTGGTGTTAGTGACGGGGCTCGGGTGGAGAAATTCTTCCTTCTTGACTCTGTACTTGAAAGGAAAGATGAGGGACTGTGCAAATGTTGGGAGAAATACAGAGATTAAATGTATTTTGGAGAAACTTGAACAAGTCGTTCTTTGTGAAAAACAAACCACTTCAATCGTCCCTCTGCGCTCTGACCTCTGACCCCTGTCCTCACTACTGTGCTACTTTTGAAGAGCACTATCTCTCAAACACTGACACATTCAAGCCTTACAGGTTGGATTATCTGCCAGCTTCAGAGGTTTATTTTCTATTTTCCATTGCAACTAATCATGTTGATCAGTCCCCAAATTAAAAACATGGCCTTTTTTACTTTAAGGTTTAACAGTAAAACAGAGGGCTTGGAGAAAACAACCAACAACTTTTTTTATCTTTTTTATTTCTACTTGTGTGCAATGCCTTGTTTTGTTTTTTATGCTGCTGCGATACAAAAATGTCCCAATTTGGGATCAATAAAGTACCTCTTATCCTCTTATCCTTAAAATAGCCAATTTACTAGCTCTGTAAATCAAACCAATATGGATAGAAATAAAAATGGTCTAGAAATACATCATAAATATGTCAATCCTTACATTTTGCTGTTAGCTTTTGCCCCAGTTTTTAGTGTGACATCATGTATGCTGCCTCAGGTGCATACTACAGACGCTTTTACAATACTTTTAAAAGAGTTGCCTGCAGACTCTTAAAAGTCATACGTACACATATTTTGAAAGTAACACATTAAGCTTACATTAGCTGAGTTAGCTGGGCTTGCTATCTGAGAAATCTGCTGGCAAGAACCCATTGTTTTAAAAATCACTAAGAGTTTCAAGTTATAATCTGCCACTGTTATCATTATATAATGCTGAGCGAGAACTGACAACTCAACCAGCAATACCTACGGGGGGGGGGGGCAGTCAATCTACTAATTAAACTGGTCCCCTCAAAGTGGGTAATTTGTTAAATAAAGTACTCTGTCCTCTAATTAGGAAGTTATCAGTGAGTGAATTGAGGGTCGTAATGAGCTTCCCACAGGAGTTTGTGGAAGCTAACAGACTGCTCTATGAGACCAGGGGAATGATCCTGACCCTGATTCAGAGCGCCTGCTCACATTCCTCGCCTTGAAATTCACTTATCTGCTCGGACAGCAGAAGACAACAAATCACCAGTGAGGAAATGAAGTAGGGCCAGTGTACTGCGTTATCCCACAGGACGGAGGAAAGGCAATTGTTTTGATACATTCCCTCCATCTTTCTCTTTCACCACTTGTCTTACAGGTCATTTTGATATAGGACACCATATGAAACACTCAGCTAAAGTACCACAACGAGGGCAACCACATTGTCAAGGCTTCACATGTACTGCATGTTATATAGACTACATTCACTCTGGTATTATGTTTATTTATAAGGTTTTGCTGCTTCTTGATGGGGGGGACCAATAATGTTCGGTGCACAATAGACATGAGGCTCCAAGTAATGTTGAAACAATTATATTTATCAATCAGTGCTCCAAAACTAAATAAATCGTTAACTACAGTATCATGATAATCGATGAATTATTCTAGTTACAGCTTTTGTCTTCCTTTTTAATAATACATTTGTTCTATTTTCAGACAATTTCTAATGAATAAATAAAGGTAATATATCTACTTGTTAGTTGCAGACCTAAATCAATGAATGGGTCAATGGTGTTGTACCAATAGACCAGTTTAATAACAGATAATGATACTTATCTTAATAAAATCAGCGTGTAGTAAGGTTTTTATCACAGATCAAACTAACTGATCATCTGATTGAGATCACAGCTTTGTCTTTTTAATCCTGCAATTAAAAGATAACTGATTTCTGTCTCACGGGAGCTGCAAGAATAAGTTGTGACCACAGCTTTAGGGTATCGTGTGTTGTGTTTCATTTTGAGTCTTACTTGTCTTGTCAAATTGTCACTCTCTTTTAGCTCTGTTTTTGATCTCTTCCAACTCTTAAGTTACATATTACAATATACTTATTACATACCATATTTAATTTAGTCTTCATTTACATTATTTCATTTCATATTCTGTCCTTGTACATATCCCATATTCATGTATATAGACTTTTTGCACTACTTTTTAATTTTGTATTTTTGTATTTATGTTGGATTGTTGGAAGAGCTCAGGTCATAAGATATTCATTGCCATTTCTACACTGTAGCTGCTGAGCATATGACAATAAAACCTTTGAATCGAATTGAATTTGAATATCTTGCTCTTTAGCTGCTAAATAATCTACTGTGTTCACCAGCTGTTCTCTAACAGAACAGGAAGTGTGCAGTTTCTAGAGCCACAGGTTAAAGTGATAACATTTGCAACAGTTGCTTTTAACACAATATTTACATATATATTACACATTTTAAGTTAGTGTGCAGGTGTTCCTTTCTATATGGACAAATAAAGAATGTATTTACCTGTTTTGATAAGCAACCTGGTCCAACTTGAGTTTCTAACACAATGTCTGCATCCCTAGATCTATAGTCTGTTTGTTTGTGAATCTCAGGAGCAGGTTGTTGTGATCACCCTCAGGATATTTGGATCAATGCTGCTTCCTTCTTTCTCCTCAGGGTCTACATATGGTTATTACATTCTGTGAAGATAGACTATATTGTCATTGTGTGCCCTTCACTTTCAAAACAAGTCCATTCATCATTTAGATGTGGCTTATTACAACATTTACCCAACTCTGATGGAAATGATTCTTCATCTGGCTGCCTCTTATTGTGGCTGCCCAGAGCTTGGGCCGAACGAAGCTCTAGATAACAGTATAATATATGAGGCCATTAGCAGAGTGAGGAAGTGCTATTTGAGTACATTACTTTCACCAGACTAAAAGGTATTTAGAAGAGTTTAAATCTTAAAGAATACACAAAACATTACTCTTCCTGTCGTGTTACCTGCAATTCTAGTACAGATACACAAAAACATAAAAGCACAGACACACACAAATGGAAACATACAGGTTTTATATAAAAGCTATTGTACCAGTTTCTCCTCTAATAATAATCTGTGTGTTTGTTATTGCAGTACTGCTATTGAGGAGACTTATTCCAAATCTATGAGCAAACTGGCCAAGATGGCCGGCAACGGAAGTCCACTGGGGTGAGTAACACTTTAAAAACTCAATGCATATTCATGCAATTCCTTCAATGCAACTCATCCTTATCCCCTACGGTTAAATTCATACTGTTGGAAAGTGTTCGTTACTGTAATTATACATTTAATGGTCATATGGCTGCATATGAGATATGAATGAGTACCATCTGCATCACCAAATGTTCATACTGTGAAATAATGCCCTCTCCACTATTTAGACTATATGGTTTCATACATACAGTATGTTTTCTATTTTACGACAGGTTTCCTTATACAAAGTCGATGTATATATCTAGTACCGAGTATTTGGATTAAACAACAAATAGAGCCAACTAATTTATTAAAAGGTGATGGCATATAAACCATCAAAGAGCACATTTAGACATCAAAGGCTGATTAATTAATTAAACTGCTCCTGGCTGAATGACGAGAGTCCTGCATAAACACAAACATGTTTTTGACAGCTCAATATGAACGTTTTTGGTAATCGTACTGGAATTAAAATTCAGTTTCAGTGCTCAGTCCACACCCCTCACAATACCGATAAAGAAAACTTTTTAAATGTTAAAACTCTTAATAAATCACACCTCATGAATTTTCCTCCTACTAAATTGGACTCGAAATGTCTTCGCAAATTGCTCAATTTTGATCAAAATAGGCTTAATCGAATTGTTTTTTTTCCTGTTGAAACATTTGTTTTCTAAGTCATGTTGTATGACCGCGTGCAGTTGTAGTTGTATCATAATGTTGAAACATTTGTATTGTATGAGCAAAAATACATGTAAGGATACTTCTGATTGAGGGAAGCAGTTCTCTTGTAACCAGAGGCACTTAATCTTAAAGGTGACCTATCATGTAAAATGCACTTTTGTACGTCTTTTATACATGAATATGTGTCCCCGGTGTTCCAGGGAACTCACCAAGTGTCAGAAAACACAACCCTCTCTATTTTCCTCCATACCCAAATCTCTAAAAAAAGGGGCTGCAACGGATCTGATACAGACTGATCCAGATTTGAACACTTCTGTGACGTCACAGAAGTGACGCTACGGCTATTGGGCCAACTCCACCAATCAGGAGGAGACAGCCACGGACATTGCCGTTCGAAAGCGCTGGAGACGCTGTAGTACATATGCCAGGCCTGTAGATGGTGCTGTTCTCACAGAATCAGCCCATGCAAAGACAGTGTTAAATTGAGCGAAATGAGGAATGGCTAAAATGCATGATCTGTTTGGTATTTTGAAAAATAAAAAGTATAAATATGCCTTATATAGGTATGGTCCTACACTATATTATTCAAATATAGCATGATAGGTCCACTTTAAATGAAGAGAGTTTTGACCTAGCAGTGTCATTGATGCTTCTGTACATTTTTCCTAGGACTTTTGCTCCCATGTGGGATGTGTTCAGGGTCTCTTCAGACAAACTGGCCCTCTGCCACCTCGAGCTGATGAAGAAGATGAATGATCTCATCCGGGACATCAACAAGTACGGAGATGAGCAGGTCAAAATTCACCGCAAGGTATGGGCCTGGGATAGCTTGACACTATCCTGAAAACTGGATGATTTTCTTCTTTGTGCCTGTGTGTGTTTCTGTGAAGATAGACTATATTTTGTCATTGTGTGCCCTTCATCGAGCCTCCCTCATCCTGATCTAATTAATCGAACAGAAAATCTCATTACCGTCTCCTCCCTTCACAGTAATTGCTGTATATTCCCAAAAGTACAATGATGATATGTACAGGATGTCCATTTGTTTTGTTTTGTGTGTGCGTGTGTGTGCCAACCAGACAAAGGAGGAGATGGTGGGGACAGTGGAGGCGGTGCAGGCGCTGCAGGTTCAGAGCGGCCACCTTCAGAAATCAAAGGAGGGTTACCACGCCAAGTGTTTGGAGCTGGACCGGCTCAGGAAGGAGGGAGCTCCACAGAAAGAACAGGAGAAAGTTAGCCATCACTCTATATTTTCAGATTTCTAACGGTATAGAAGTGTCCTTTAGAGGAAGGTTAAAGGGTTGGTTGAAAAAATAAAAATTATCTCACTAACTTGTGTCAAGAGACATGCAGTTATTTTGGGTTGTATTGGTTTAGGTCTTAAAAATAGCAGGCTCTGATTTTCCGCAACCTCCCGGTGCAATGAAAGTGATTTGAAAACAAGTTAACAGCAGCAACTCTAAGCCTGTGGCAGTTACACGGGATAATTATCAGACTTAAAAGTCTAAGAATAGAATTGTGAGGAATCACCATGCTTACTGTTCTTTATTTTGTGTTCAAATCAGCTAAAGGATGTGCCCAGATGAAGGAAAGCTGTTTTGCACTCTGTACTATAACAGTGTTTTGACGCTCAGGTGTGGTATCTTTAGTCTTTGTGAAGCAGCAAAAACAAGCACAAACATTTATCCTAATGCAGGAGTGTGAGTTAGTTTACTTTCAGTACTGAGAAATAGTCCCTACTAAATCTTTTGACTCTATTATATTGTAGTTTGGGTGGACCGATTCATTAAACAAAGTGAAAAAAATTCAGATTTTTGGCAGTAATTTAACATCGATCAGAGTATTAAGTGAGTATTCATTTCTCTTGTTGTACCGATGAAACTATGGGAAATAAATGTATATTAAATGTACCATTGGAGCCGTAGTTTGAGCACTCAAGGTTTATTTCAATCTGGCCTGTATTAGTGATTGCTGTTATTTGTTAGTGCAAGCTATGGCCCTGTTATAATTCAAATATTATTCAAAAAAGCCTTGACAAAAGTAGTTTGGCAAAACACTCCCAACTTAAGGTTCTCTTGTAAACTTTTCTGGTGCTCAGTCTACTTATGGTCCTCATTCGTAATAATAATCTATGTTATTGCTTTGGTATGCAAAACCATTTCACTACCAGTATAAGTGAGCTAGTCTTACATTTGATAATTAGAACATTAGGAGATGATGTGACATTGTGTGCATAGTCCAAAAGCTACTCCTCGTGTTCAGTGCATCGATTTTCCTCAGTAGGCTCTGGGACGTCGTGTTATTAGTGTCTGTCTTGTGACCCTAAATCCATCTTACCTTTGTTTTTTGTTTTCCAATTATGAGACAAAAGTTCCTGTTTTATGGCTGTCACTTGTTTTGTTTTTGATGTACAAACTGAATACTGAATGAAGTAGTTAAATGGTGAGGAAGAGATTGTTCTCAGTCACTCACTGAGCTTTTCAGTTTGATGTCAGGTCTGTGAATGAGACTCTTTAGCTAAAGGTTTTCCTCACCCTTTCCTTTCCTTCCTCACTAGGCGGAGCTGAAGTCTAAGAAAGCAGCTGAGTCATTCGGGCTGTGCATCGAAAAGTACAATCGCGTGGGAGGAGAGTTTGAGCAGAAGATGAGCGAGTCTTCGCAGGTCAGCTCTGACACCAGCTGGGCCGGGGGGGCCACTTTTTCTCTCTCTCCCCCCTGCTTTGGTGTTTTGATGTGTTTCTCCGTCTCTCAGGCTTTATCTCTCTTTATCTTCTGACTCACCCTCTCTGTAACCTCTCCCCAACACAAGAACTCCATCTTATCCTTTCATGTATTATCCTAAAATGCCTTCCCAAAAATGGAAACCTCAACCCCCGACTCCTAAACACCCACCCACCTGCACAACGTTCACATCCTGGCCCCCACTCATTACCTTTCATCACTGCCTCCACACTTCCATGGTTACTGCTGCCGTTTCCATGGAAATCCTTAACAAAACCCCAAATGTCTGTTTTACATTTGAAATGATGACTGAAATCCTTGTGAACAATTATCTCTGGAAATAGCTTTGAGGGGGAAGAGTCGGCCGTTAGCGTGAAGGTTTATGTGGTTCCCGCAAGATAACAAGTCAACAGATCAAAGTGGAAGAAAACCTAATTTATAACAAATAACTGAGTTTTTATCAACTAAAAACCTTCTTTTGTTTGGTTCATTCGGTCCAGAAACTCATTCACTGGACATATTGGCAACGTGGAACCACATAGGGAACTCAAATGCTGACTGAACACAAGTTATGCTTTAAGACTTAAACTACAGACCAGTCTGAAATATATCTGTTAAATTGGCCACTAGAGACCTGGCACATGGCAGATGGAAATAAAGTACCCTGCTGAAGGCTGAACTCAGTTGTGAGGAGTGGGAGGGGAATGTTTTATGTTCGCTCTCTACCCACTTAATTGGAGAAAATAAACTGGCAAAGCTCACTGTTCACAAACTCACTTCTCAAACAAAAGCCAATAGCACTATATCAAGGCAATTGCCCTGAACCAGACAGCGACAAATGAGCTGGCTGAATTAAAAGCAGGATCAAACCTAAATAGTAAATCCTCTCAAATGATCACTGGTTTACCGACCTGGCAACCCAGGCCCTCTCCTGCTGGCTGCCTCTGCAGCGGCTCCTGATGGAGCATATCTCCTTGGGAAGATCATTTCACTTATATGTCGAGGTTAGGGATTTGATTTTGTTTCTTCTCTTACTATACTATACCTCTCTCTAAGAGAAGTTAGAACCTTTCCTTTTTGGGTTTTTATCTGGAGACATAAACATAAATTTAAAAAAAAATGTGCCAACTCTCATTATAATAACAAAAAAGTTTGGTTTCTTTGTTTTTTTTTGTAAAGAAAATGTCTCAAATTAATCTTTTTAGAAATTAAGCCAAAACCGCTGGGTTTTAAAGTAGAAGTCAGTTAAGCTTTGATTTTATAGGGTTGGTCTTTGAAAGGATTTAATCAACAATGGATTATTAGGGTTTCACATTGTAACCACTTTTTCTTGTTTTTCTTATCTATGTGTGTGTTTGTAGAAGTTTCAGGAAATCGAGGAGGCCCACCTGCGACAGATGAAACAGCTGATCAAAGCTTACTCTCACTCCATAGAAGACACCCATGTTCAAGTGGGACAGGTATGTTCAACCTGAGCCTGTGGGCATCCAGTCAGACGAAGGTTGGCAAAAGGTGCCCCCTAAACCCCCTCTTTGTTTAATTTCTTAGTCTTGTGATGTACCATGATTATAATATTTGATAACATAAATAGAAGTATAGACTACTATTGCTGTTTGACATACCTGCAGACTTCACCAGATACATTTAAACAAAGGTCTGTCCTAAAGCATGTATGTATACTTTTTATTTTCTTACTTTTTTTAAATACATGGGATAGCATCCACCTGATCATGTTAGAATGTAGGACTAATGAGTAGCCATCATGTACCAGCATCACCTTCCTTTACTTTCCTCTAGTAACTTTTGCAGGAGTGTTTATTTAAAGCTCAGTGGGATAACAGGCACAGCAATGGCATTTGCAATTGTAGTTTTTTTCTTAATAATATTTACTTTAAATCTCATCATCACACAAGGTTTGAATAACCAAAACAATATTTTCATTGCACCATTGTTAATATTACAAGCTTGTTTTAGTACCAAATAAGAATAATTATTGTTCTGCTCTGTTACAGGTCCATGAGGAGTTCAAGCAGAATGTGGAAAACATCGGCATTGATAACCTTATCCAGAAATGTGCGGAGCAGAAGGGCACGGGCAAAGACAGGCCAGGTACAGTTCAGCTCACCAGCTGGCTCATTTCTAGTAGGAGTGAAATAAACAGTAAAACTTCCCCAGCTTACATAACAATTAAAATATGAAAACACCCACAATCAAAACAGCGTTGTGGAGATGGATTCATTCATAGTGAAAACACAACAGTGATTAAGTGTTTACGTGTGTTTGTTTGAATGTTTTTATCCTTGTCAAACTGCCTGTCTCCTGCAGCTCTGGTTAGTTTTGAGGAGTACATGACAGCTTTGGCCCCAGAAGGTGGGAAGAAGAGTCGAGCAAAAGCTTTCAGGATCCCCGGCCTCAGCAAGAGGGACAAGGAGCCGGACTCCACGTGAGTGTGCACAAACACAGAGAAACAAACGTGCTGTGCTCCACAGGCTCTGATCTTCTTGAAATGAATCTTAGTCTTCCTTTTTTAGCTGCTGCCTTCAGTCTGACTTCCTATTAAATGCTTGTATGTGTTGTGTTTGTATTTGCAGTGACTCCGCAGTGCCAGAGACACCAGTGAGTATCAGATATAACACACATCCACACACTGCAGCTCCAAAGCCACTCACTTAATTATCAGTCCCGTCCGACTCCTAAATCTGCAGTTCCCTGGAGAGTAATGTGATTTAGAGCGTGTGTGTGTGTGTGTGTGTGTGTGTGTGTGTGTGTGTGTGTGTGTGAAGAAAGTAGGCAGGAATCATGTGTGTGATAATTACGTGACTGATGGTGTAAGGTTTCCCAGGTTTATTCCGGTGCTTCTGAGAAGAGGTTTCTGAGATACTTGGCAGCCAAAGTGGAAGTGCGTAACTGCATATGACAGTGTGTGTGTGTGCTCTCATCTAACAGCCTGATGTGGAAAAGAGTAAACATCAGATCACAGAGTCATTGCTGCAGCTATTCGACTCTTCCAAGGGCATAATGTTTCTGAGTATAGTGTGACGCTCACTGGTAGTAAAAGCAGAGGTCACTTTAAAACATGTTGCATAAGAGTATACATGAAGCAACACAAGTCCATTCAGCTTCCAGATTTCACATTGTAATAGTTATTATTTAAAGAAAAAGTCTGAAAAATTACTTTTAATACTGTTAATGACTTATTTTATAATAACAATTCTCCCAGGAAACTAGCTCGTCTGCAGTCTTGAAATCATAATATTGTTTAAATCTTTCAAATGGGCGTTTAGAAAGACACGTTGACAGCCTGTATTACTCAAAGCTGCATTTATTGATTTCTGACCACTAGGGGCAGAATAACCATAACAAAATACTCCAACCAACACGATTGACATACTGTATGAACACCTTGTAAATGTGTTAATAGCAATGTCATGTATAAAGTCGTATTCCTGTTTATTAGATTAACATTCAATGATAAGAAAGTCAATTATATTCACATTTGTTTTTGGTTCGATAGTACCAACTCCTGAGCTAAGTATCCGTCTCTTTAGCAGCTAACTGCTACAATAGTTTAAGCAAGTAGTAACTTTGTCTCTCTGCTGTTCCTGGTAAACAGGATGGGTAGATTGAAATACTTTATTTTGCTGAAAACAGCTGCCTTTTTGCATTAATAGTGAACCAAAACCGTGAAGTTGTTTGTTCGACAACTTAATAATGAGCTGCCCCTCACAAAAAGCTCCGTGAAGCCGAGGGGAGCTGCTCAATCCGGGGCTAATTCTCTGTAGGCTCCTCACATCAAGCCCTTTTACGTTGTTTTTAAATCTTACAACATTTTAATATAAATATAAAGTACTGATGCCTTAAATCTAATGTGAGTCTTACTACTCTAATCCCAGAACTATTCTATTCTGTTAGTATTGTTCGTTGTGTTCATACATCGGATCTTCTATCACTTTTATCTGATAAAAAGTATATAAATGGGTACAGTTATACTTTACCTACTGCGATCTGTAGACTGAAATCTGATCTAATCAGACACCATCTGTATATGTTCACACTCAGTCTAAGAATAGCTGCTCTTACGTTGGCTGGATTGTAAATAAGGCCTCCCTCATGTCTTATTTTGAAGATCATGTGACCACAGCTGACATCTTTCCAGACATCTCGACCCTAAGAAATTGTTTCAAATTCAACTGAAAGCAGACCTGCAGCTGCTGTAATTACACTTGTAGGAGTGACCCACTGACTCACACCTTCAGCATTTTTAGGGTCTGTTGACCCTCTCACACTCTCACAGAAGGCTCTCAGTGGTACATGTAGGCAGCAGTTACACAGTATGACAAAGCACTTCTGTGTGTCCGATATGTGCCTGAAGTGCCATTTGTCTGCCTGTTGCTGACCCAGCTGGTGTCTGACCCCCTCTCTTTCTCGTGTGTGTGTGTGTGTGTGTGTGTGTGTGTGTGTGTGTGTGTGTGTGTGTGTGTAGAATTCACCCCTGGAAGTAGACGACGAGGGATTTGTCATCCGAGCTGACAGCACACACAATGATATCCTTTTTTCTGCTCACAGACAAGAATATTCATCATATCATATTAACACTTTTCAAAAACAAGGTTGCTCCTGGGCAAAGATTCACCAAGACACTGGAGTTTGTTAAATAAATGAATATCATTCTTAAAAAATAGATATGTTTGAACTACATTTTAGTCTCTTCTTTTTTCATCAAGAAAATTGCGGGTTGATATCGTCAGAGTTGGTTTTTTAATGATGTTGGTGCCATCTTGTAATCATCTAAGTCTTAGGAAAAAAAACTAAATATTTCCCTTTTTTCAATGAAATGAACACCACTATAAACAGGTTACATATTTGTGGTGAAATAAAAAAACAATGATGCTTGTACATGTTTAGAAAGAGCTGATTTATAATCCACGCATTGTTGCTGTTAGAATTTCACCATGAAAAATCTATCTGATAAAATACTTTTTATATCAGTGCTTTCTTCTTTTTCTAAAAACAACATGAGCTTACTTTCAATTCCCTTCTGTTTGAAACATATTTCAAAGTCCATAAAGCCATCTAAATGATTTCACAAACTTGAGTCCCTCACATGACGGAGGCAGTTTGCACCAAATAAAACCTTGTTATTCTGCTGAAGACTCTTAACAGACCCCTCACTAAGATGGAGGCGTTTATGTGTAGTGTGCAATCAGGAGGTCGGTGGGCGAGAGGCGGGTTCCGCCAATTTGTTCACGCAAGCGACCACGTTCACCGCCTCATTAAGTGCAGAGCTCTAGACAATTACAAAGGTCAACACTCTGTTTGTTGCAGCAAATCACTAAGTGCTCCCCCCTTGTTTAATACAGACAGGGAAACGCCTGCATGGGAAACGCATGAATTGTTCTCTTCCCTCCGGACCTGGTTCATTTATCAGTAGCAACCCTCAGCGCTCCAAAATACAGACTCTTACTGACTTCTCCCCTTCGGGGCCCCGCCTGCTCAGAACACATGGTTTTTGTTTGTCATACAGCCTCCTGCTGCATTATGCCCTTTGTCTGAATCTTCTAAATAACACGAGCCAAAAACACTTCACAGGATGTGATGCAACAGAGGGCAGTCCAGAGAAAGAGGAAGAGGGGGGTGAGTTTCGTTGGGGGAGATGGTGCAGCAGGAAGTGGCGGTTGGCAGGTGTGTGGCTCTGCAGTCTTCTCCTCCATCACACTCTGCAGAGCTTCTGCCTATACTTGTGTTTTGCATAATGTTCGTGTTGCACTGCACTCTGCTCGGCTGCCTGCTTCACCCTGATTTAATCAATCTCACAATGAACTTCGCTCTTGAAGGAAGTCACAGCTGTGTCCAAATATAAGTAGACAGTGGTATTAGTTATATTTTTTAGCAGAGTTCTCAGAGAGTAATCAATTCAGCTGAAGCCTTATTTACAGTATTTTACCATTTGTTAGGCTCTGCTTCTCTACAGAAAAAAAAACTCTTAATCTAAATGTCGGTACGAATTTAATTCATTTTTTGCTTTGCATTCTGTTTTGAAAATTGAGACAAAACAATCCTACACTGAAAAAACTGAACTGTTGACTTTAATTAAATGTATTATGTCAACTGTATTAGGTTAGTTGAAAGCAATAATATTAAGTTTAAATAACAAATACTAGGTTCAACTTAATAGTGTTGCTTTAAACTAACCTAATACAGTTGTGTGAAATCTGTTGACATAATACATTTAATTAAAGTCAATGTTTAATTTTGTCATTGTACAGTACAGTACAGTACAGTAACGTAAGCCAAAAAGGACCTTTCTTTGTGCCATAACTCTTGCATTTCTTGATTAGCTCTAGCCAATCAACATCAGTTCTCCCTCCCTGTTTACACCCTTGACCTTCCTCTCTCTGTACGCTGCTCTGAGGACAAGGGGAACAACTTTTACTCCAGTGACTCAGACTTCGATGACGAGGAACCCAAAAAGTTCCACATCCAGATCAGACCGGTCACCAGCAGCGGTCGCAGTAACACCGCCGCCACGGAGAAAGAGCTGAAGGCCACCGTGGGCTCGCTCACCCTGCCGCCCAACAGAGGCGCCCGGCAGCAGGTCGCGATAGTTTAGATGTTTCTGTCACGTTCTGTGTGTTTGTCAGGAGCCCTCTAAAGACTAGAACATTTTTCCCAAGATGCAGGAATCTTAAATTAAGTGAAGAATATTGTTAACGCAGCTTTCCCTTAATCACCTATTCCCTGAGCTAGACCCATTTCCTAAAAGAGTCTTGGATATAGCTAAGTATATTTATCTTACAAGAAACTATTAGAAACACGTCACTTTTCCACTGGGTGACGTGTTCCTTTATTACGATGAACATGAGAGCTGTAGATTATTTTATAGCTTTGCTGCTGTAGATACTCGTTAAATCCCCAAAAACACATTACTTCGCAGCGGGAAAAAATATTCCTTTTTGACAAGCTCACATCTTAAGTTTCCTGCTGTTTTAGGTTCAGACAGTACTGCAATTAATTCATTTATTGTTGTTTTGAGAATTTTAAAAGAAAAAGTATTTTTTTTAATAAACAGTTTAAGAACAATATAGCATAACACAATCCATTTCTTCTACATGAGTCCTCTGTATTGACCAAATATTTCCTCACTTTTGAATTTCAGGTGACAGTGAAGCGTCAACTCTCCAGTAAGTTCAATTAAATGTGTCCACATGTCTTTGTTTGTGGAGAAGTTTTCGTTGTTACTGTGCAAAAACATTCTAAGTCTAACATTGAAGTTATAACACAGACTTCTGAAAGCTAATGTTTCTCTGCAGGAAACTCAAGTACTGCAGGACTTCGCTCAGAAGAGGGCGAAGGTGCCTCCCACAGGGGTGAGTCGGATTTCAGTCTCTCATTTTTCTTTATCTATCAATTTTAACGATCTGTCAACCTTTTCTTACTATGTCTTTGTGTATAAACCTGAAGCAATGAGTACATTTTGTTTATTTACATTTTAATTAGGTAAAGAGACACTAGACAAATCAGAACTATACACATTGGATGAAAAGAATAACAACACAGGCCATAACCAACAAAAAACAATATAATACTATTGTGTGGACATAAAACCGTTTTTTAATATATATTCTGATGTTCTATTGACCAAAAGATTAACTGATTATCAATAACATCATTACAGATTTCAATGTAATTAAGAATAAACTAATTTTCAGACAGAACCACATCTGTAGGACTGAAATGAGTAGCAGCATCTCTCTACCTCCAGCCAGTTCAGCCCCATGTTGCCCTCTACACAGCACAGCCAGCCTCCATTAGTCACACCGGCTCTGCTCGTGCTCCACAGCGTGTTTTATCACAGAGACGATCGTTAGTGGCAGAAGGTTAGGCTGAAGGTTTCTCAGCAGCAGGGAGTCTCTCTATAAAGTCAGGAGGCAGCAGGATTAATGATTAGTTTCTGATTAAAGCGGGTCTCTGCAGCGGCCGCAGCTCAGTGAGACCTGGCTAATTGCTGGTATTTATCACAGAGGAGGTAATGACTGATGGGTTTTCCCCACGTCTCGTCCTATCTCAGTCGATGTCTGCCTCCCATCAGCGCTGTGACGAAGAACACTGCGCTTCTGATCAGTCCTGATGAGGGAGCGTGCTCTGCAGTCAGTCACTGTGTGTGTGTGTGTGTGTGTGTGTGTGTGTGTGTGTGTGTGTGTGTGTGTGTGTGTGTGTGTGTGTGTGTGTGTGTGTGTGTGTGTGTGTGTGTGTGTGTGTGTGTGTGTGTGTGTGGTGTAGTCGTGTCGTAGTCGTGTAGTGGTACGTACGTGTACGTACGTGTACGTAGTACGTACGTATGTGTGTGTGTGTGTGTGTGTGTGTGTGTGTGTGTGTGTGTGTGTGTGTGTGTGTGTGTGTGTGTGTGTGTGTGTGTGTGTGTGTGTGTGTGTGTGTGGTCTCGTTACAGATGGAGAGCAGGAAGGCCTCCGCAAGTCCACCTCCAGTCCGGATCACAACAGGTGAGAGGGCTCTGCTCTTCATATCTGTCAGAGGGGAGACTCATTTGGAGGTTCATTAACTTCATCCGTGGCCTCAACAGCTGCATGAAGCTCTTCAGATTTCCTTCTCACAGTCTTTCAACAATCACTCTCTTTTTATTGTATAATCTTTTAATTTCAATCTAAAATAAAAAAATATCAGACGACCCTTGCAAAAGATATATTATGTGGTCCAAAGCCTTAACATTGTACCTATATGTGTGTGTGGTCTTAATGTATTTTAATAACAGACTCTACTGTACAGGCGCATGAAACCTAGCTGCAAAAATGTAGCTCCCCCCCAGCTACGATAGCATTAGTAAATTACTGATAAGGTCTGACTTGAAGTAAGCAGTCCAGTTCATCCAAAAGCTCCCTCAATCCCTCCTCTGCCCTCTTTCGATTGTCTTCTTTGTTTCCTTTTTGTTTCTTTACCAGGCTGAGTTCTACACCGCTGAGTTCAGACAGTCTGTTCGGACCGCCGCTGGAATCTGCCTTCAAGTCCAAAAGCTTTGATGGTCGGGATCAACTCAGAGAGCAGAGCGCCTTCGGTGCCTCTGAATGTAAGAAACCTGTTAAATATATGAATATAAATATTGTATTTCACTTTAATACCATGTTGGTCCAAATAGAAGACAATCTATCATCAGCACTATGAATATGTAAATGTGAACTCCCTCAACACAACCCCGACTTTGATTTATTATTTGTTTTATTTCCTTTATTATTTTGTACTAAAAGTTACATTGATGACATTAATATGAGTCCTTTGTTTCCCTTTGGTATTTTTCTGACATGTGTTTACTTCTTTTGTTTCAGACGCTGCCTTCTCCTCCGACTCCTCCTCTCCAGAGAACGTTGAAGACTCCGGCCTGGACTCGCCTTCCCATCAGCCTCTTGGGCCCTCCCCAGAGCCGGTGGGCTGGGCGGCTTGGCCTCCTGTGTCCCAGAGTAAAGAGCCGACTCAAACCCTGGAGCGACCTGCAGACCCTTTCCTCTCTGCGTTCCGGGACCCCTCCCCAGGTCGCAGTCCTCGCCCTCAAGACGCCCCTGCCAGCGCCTGGTCCGTCGCCTCGTCTCGTCCCTCTCGGGCCCCCCGAGACAAGGACCCCTCCTCCATTCGGTTCCCTGCGTTCCCCCAGACCCTCCCCCTGCCTGAGGTGGAGTTGTCTGTGTGGAACTGTAAACACATCCCCGCCGAGGACCCCTTCCTCGCTGCGTTTGAGAGGAGCGTCACCCAGGAGACTGTGAACCTGTCTGACGCATGGTCGCGCCCACCGCCCCGCCCAGCGCAGGAGGGGAGGGGGCTGGAGGGGAGGGGGGTGGAGCTGCGAGGGGACTCATTCTCAAACGCCGACACCAAGACACTCCCTGCCCCTTCCTCCTCCTCTTCATCCTCCTCCAATCGTAAAAACAGAGACAGGAAACGGGACCAGAGCCTCCCGCCTCCCGTTACTTCTGATGACCCCTTTGCCATCACGATGATTGGCAGCCCGACGCACCAATCGACGCTGGCTGCTGCAGAGGCCGGGCTGATCCCTCCACACAGCAGCAGGGGGGGGGCTGGGGGGGGCTCCACCAACAACAGCAACAGGCTGGTACTCGATGTTAATTCAAGTTCTCTGCCTACGGCTCAGCCCAAGAAAGAGCTGATGCACTGGAACTCCGTCCACAACCCGTTCAGTGAGAGTGTCTCTGGAGGGCTGAGCGGCTCCAAAACACTGGAGGGAGGGAAAGGAGAGGGAGCAGGGGAAAGGAGGAAACATCGATCACCAGACAGCGAGCCACGCAGGAACGCCCCCCCACTCACCAGGCACTCAGGACCCCAGGAGGATCTGTGTTTCTCCACAGACAAAGATCAGGACTGCCTGGACCTGAACACTCAGATAACGTGCAGTATCATTCCACACAAGGGTACTAATTTCTTTTACACTATTATTGTTTGGCAGCATGTCGATCTTCACATCATTTCAGGATTAGAGTAGACACTTGGTGGTGTCAAAACTACGAAAACATTAGAATGGCATCCACAGTGCTTGTGCCATGGCCTCCACAAATGCAAAATCTTGCAGTGGAAACAAAAGTCAAACTTCATTTGTGTAATCCCCAGTGAGTCAGATACACTCAGAAATCCAATATGTTTTTCACTTGACCCATGCTTCGCGTTTATACCAAGTTTGAAGAAAATTCCGAGCAGGAGTTGTTCTGTTATCCTGCAGACCGACTAACATGCCAAGCTGAAATATGACCTCCATGGCACAGGCAATAAAAACAAGGTAAATACAAAAGTGAAATACTCAGCAATATAATTCAATGAAAGGAAAAGCAATCACAAGAGGTTCGAAGCTATGATTGAAGTGTACCAACAGGAAAGTAACTTATTATCTAAAATAGAGTTATTGCATTCAATCTCTACCTGTTTTTGGCAAAGCTCTGTACAAATGAGGTCCAATCCAACAGAGACATAGAGAGACAGAGACATGAAGATCAGGACGATGCTGCCTCACCTGACACTAACAACACAAGACTGCAGTGCACTCAATTCAATACACTTTGTGATATAATATAGTGCTTGATCTACCCTATACCACTATCTACCACACCCTTCTGAAACCAAACCTTCTTAAAGGAAGATACCTTTTCCTTAACAGTGAAAATCCTTTTTTTTTACGCAATACCTCAGTTTCATTTTGATTTCTAACAAAAGCACAACAGTCTTTTTAATTAGTCGACAAGAAGCTTGATCTCTCCATCAGGGCGCGCCTGCTCAGCTGTTTATAAAGGGCTTAGTCAGATAAACCTCTGTTTGTTGATTTTATAAGCAGCCATTTCTGATGTTAGAATGATGCATGTTTCCTGCCTGATGACAACAAATATGATCTATTTACCATGCTGCTTTTAGAGTGGGCACCAGATTAGTAAATTCATTAGTAAATCAAGTTTCAAACAAAAATTCACGTCAAATCATCTCAATTCAAACAAGACATCCCTCTTAAAGTAGCAGTGAAGCAGGATTGTTTTTGCTGTTCTTTTTCAACAGAGATGAACATATCATCATGACATCAGACACCAGCAGGATGCTAAATCCTAAATGAATCCAAAACAAATCAAATGTTGTTTTTGGTGCCAGCTGGTGTTGGCAGCGCGTCGTTCAGCTCGTCTCAGGCTGTTGTGAACACCACACCACTTGTAATGGTGTTTAACGTGTGATTTGAAAATTGGCTTTTTGTGACTTTGTGTGTGTGTGTGTAAGGGTCCAAGCTGAACTTCCGACAGGACAGTGAAGGGGTCTCAGCGGCCCCTCCTCGAGCGGCCCGGGCCAAGAGGACTTCAGGCCGGCTCAGCGGCTGTGAGAGAGTGAGATATTTATTCATATTCTCTTCATATAATGTTGTGGTTTCTTTATTACAACTTGACTTAATTACAAGACTCATTGAATTATAACTTTACCCCTTAAATTATGTTCATTCTCAACACAATTAGAGACATGACATGGCAGCAGAGGGCAAACTGAAACCTTACTGAGTCAAAAGAAAACAATACTCCTTATTCAATCCGACCAATACAATGATCTTCTGACCAAACTAATATGACATGATCATTTCTGCCAGTATAACGGCTGTTAAGGAACTTTGGACTCTAACCCCGATTTTTCAAGTGACATTTTTTGTCAACCGGCTCTGAAGGTCAATTGATTTTATTGTTTTTAATAATTTAGGACCTTTTCAAATTGTTTCACATTCCAATTTCTTGATATTTCTAAGAATTAAAGCTCATTGCTCTTTGGTGTAATTGATCAATTATACTATCATTATATCCGTGGCATAAATTGTCCTAAAATCCCAATATGATGATCAATCTGAATCACCCCTGGGTCAGTATTTGGTCTAACAAAAGTACTTATTGGGACAGGCCTAACCTAAATAGCCAATTGTTGTGTTTCAGTCGCGGTCTCTGTGCTCCTCCCCCCTGCCGGAGCCCAGCCCCTCCCTCACCTCCTCCTCCTCCTCCTCCAGCCCCAGTGAGTGGGGCCCTCAGGCCAGGGACATGGACTGGGGGAGTCAGAACCGAGCGCCCAGTCCTGCTCGGGTGGGACAGGCCTCCCCCCTGCCCTTCCAGCACCAGGACCTCCCTCAGAGACAGCGTAAGCCTCGAGTAAAGCTGCTCTACGCGACTGATGTCTGAAAGGAACAGCATGAGTTCTGTTTATGGGAGAAACAGCAAGACATTTACTTTAAGGAACTAAGTCAGAGTTTTAAAAAATAAGCTTATTCCCTTTCTTGACATTATGTAGCTTCAGCCAGGACGCCATTAGCCTAGCTTAGCATAAAGATAAGAGGCAGGGAGAATCAGCTAGCCTGTACGTCCTGAACTTCCTGGGGTACTTTGATTTGACGATTGAACTCTTTGTTTTTTGTACGACTCAAACAAACAAGATGTTACATGTTAGTAAATGAATGAAAAAGGTGTTGGCACGTGGATCTTTTTCTGGTTAAGGCGAGTTTTGCTGTTTTCCTCTGATCTTGTTTATGTATCTCCTAATTGAAGCTTAATATTAACTGTACAAACATCAGAGTGGTATTGAACCTCTTATCTAACTCTTAGCAACAAAGCCATGAAAAGCAATTACACAAATGTCAAATACTCCTTTTTAACGTGACTTATTCATGTAAAACTCACTATATTCAAGGCACTTGTCACATCTGTTCTCCGTAGTGCACCTGTCCCGAGGGCCCAGTCCCATTTCCCTCAGCACACAGGAGGCCTGGCCGGTGGCAGCAGCCATCACAGAATATATCAATGCCTACTTCAAAGGTGGACAGCACAACCGGTCAGTAAGAGGATACTTATTCAATGAAATGACAGAAAAGCCAATCTTAAACATTCACTGCACATAAAGGGGAACTCATGTTGTGTGAGTACAACTGCACATGTTAAAAAGCTGTTCCATCTGATGGCCTGTTTTGAGAAGTGATGTTACCGCCTCTTTAGCTGCTCCTCATCTTGGTTTGGGGCTAAAGGGTTTTAACTAGCATATCACACCCGAAATATCCAAACTCATATCAAACTTTTGCGATTGAGTCTACATTTTATTTGACCCTGTCTGTCCCTATATCGACAAAACTCTAATCTAACATTTTGTACTTTTTGCTAAAGAATTGAAGTCTGATGCTCAATTGAAAGAAAATGTATCAATTGGCTTTTAATGAGTTTGTTTGAGTCCCTTTTGAATGACATTTAAAATGCCAATGTCTGCTTGTTTAGAGAATCAGTTATTAAAGGGGATTCATTTGAATTCTGTTTGTGTGTTCCTTTCTCTCCCCAGCTGTCTGGTGAAGATCACAGGCGACCTGACCATGTCCTTCCCTGCTGGCATTACCAGGATTTTCTCTGCCAACCCCAACGTTCCTGTTCTCAGCTTCAGACTGGTCAACATCTCCAGGATCGATCACTTCCTGCCGAACCAGAAGCTGCTGTACAGGTCAGCGTCCTCCTGCCTGTTGAGACTCTGTTAGTGACTCTGTTAGTGAGTGTAATGAGACGCTCATCGTCCCTCTGTCTCTCCAGCGATCCGTCCCAGAGTGACCCGGACACCCGAGACTTCTGGTTCAACATGCAGGCTCTGCAACTGTACCTGCAGAGGGAGGCCGAGCTCAACCCGCAGGCCTCGTACTACAACGTCGGCCTGCTCAAGTATCAGGTCAGGACTTCAGATGCTCACCCTCCATTTACTCAGATGTTCTGCTTATATGTGCCATTTAATTCAAATGTCTCCCCATCAGTTCCACATCTTAAATGTACAATGGTGGTTATTAACTTCTGAATAATATCCTTATGATCTGAAAGAGGATGAAAATTGAAACCATTCAAGTTCATTTCAATGTCCAGGCTTTTGTTGTCATGTGTACACAGCTACAGTGTAGATATATCAATGAAGATCTTAGGTCACAGGCTCCTCCAACAGTGCAACACAATACAACAGATAAAATAGTTAAAATAGGGCAAGTAAATACAAATAGAATAGAATAGTACAAGGAGAGTCTATATACAAGTAATTGCTATATGATATATTCGATAAATAATTTGTAAGTTGCAAATAGATGAATGTTATGGATGTTCTTTCCAAAGTTCAGATGTTTAACAGTCTTATGTAAAGCTTCATTCACTATTTGTTTATCATTGGACACTGTATTCTCCTTATTTGTTGAAGTTGTTATATTTGTCACCTTTCTACTGTGCTCGGACTAGAGTTTTCTTTTTGTATTGGTTTGCAAATATCAGGATCACTAGATTTGGTTTTAGACCCCATTCCCTTAGTTGACTTGAGACTGACAATCTCCTTTGCCCCCCCAGGTGTCGTCCCAGGACCCGGGCCGGGCCCCGCTCCTGCTCTCTGCAGAGTGTCAGCGCAGCGGCACGGTGACCCGGGTCTCCCTGGACTACCACTGCTGCCCCGCCACGGCCCCCTCCACCCAGCTGGCTGCGGTCCAGGTGCTGCTGCCGCTAGACCACACCGCCACGGACCTGCAGTGCCAGCCCCCCGCCTCCTGGTGAGAGAGGGCAGGGGGTGACGCAGAGCTGTTATCTGTCAGGAGCATTAGCCCATTAGGGGTGTCTGTCCTGTAATTTACTTTATCAATATAATCAACAGAATTATCTGCAATGGAAAAATACAATTAGAAATTAACCATAAAATCATATTATATGAGCCACTCAACCAAGCAGCTTTATCAGTTACAGGTATTTTATTATTCATTTCAGGGCAATTATTTTCTTCGTCATTTATTCTTTTAATTTTTATTTAATAATCGCCTGTTTTATAAAATCAAAATGGTGTTAAAAAATTCCCACCAAGGTGATATTTTCATATGTGTGGTTTTGTTTGACTGTCCATGACCCCAAATAATTATTTTATTATAATATAAAAGAAAAATATAGCAAATCTTCCCAACTCAAACCAGTGAAACTTTGAAATTGTGTTTTTGTCTTTTATCATGTAAACTGGGAATGTATTCAACAACAAAAAAATAGATCTATTTTCTTCTCTAATAAGTGATCAAATACAAAAATAATACAATGAATAATTGATTAGAAAAACAATGTTGGTTGTGGCTCTAACACAAAAGATCACTGGTAGGACATGATTCATCTGAGGCTGCTGATGGACAGGAGAAAGGGCAGACTCAGGATCAGTTCAGGCCTCTCTGACTCTCTGCTCCTCTGCAGGAATGCTGAGGAACGACGGCTGCTGTGGAAACTCCCCAACCTCTCCCCGACCAATCACAGCAAAGGTCAGAGCTGCTCACTTTTTATATCTTTTATTGAACATTGAAGTTTACAAATAAAGTTCTAGAAGCAAGAAGAGAAAAATGTTTCTAGATGCACATACACAAAATACAACACACTCCATGACTTCTAATAGACCGACTGTTTTGTGTCTATCCTCAGCCAGCTTCTTAATAAAATGAGTGCCAGATTTTCTACTTTATTGCCTTCTTGTCAGGTTCACATCTCCACATTGTGTTTGACAAATGTAGAAATAAGAAATGAAATCTCTTCACTCTACATCCTGCTCTTTTCTAAAAGTCTGAAGCTTCTGACAGCAGCTTTAGCTTTTGAACGTGGCAGCTGCTCTGCTCCCCTGACGTCACGGCAAACGTTAACTGTTCCTTTCACTTTTTTTTATCAAATGGATTGTTGATCATCTTTCTTAACTATAATGTTGTACAGAGAAGAGACGGCGTATAAAATAATCTTTCAAGATGGTTGGGTCTTAAATGATATCAAACCTGATCTCAAGGTTTCCTTCACCTGCCTGCATCGTTGTATCAGACTCCAACATTTCTTGATTTATGATGACCTCGATGTGAAGCTGCCGGCTCAGAGACAGAGAAAAATAGTGATAGATGGGAAGTTAAAAACATTTATAGTAAGACTTCTCTGGTTTATGAGCCAACGACAAAGCACTGAAAGGTCACCATAGCTCTGCATGTTACTTCTGATAATACTCATTTCCTTATCACTGTTGAAAGTGCCGCTTTGCAGTCCGGAGTTGTCGAGTCGGTAACTGACTTGGAGAAGACATTTCTCAGCTTAATGTGATGGCTGAAAAGAAGAAGCTCAGTATTTCTTCCTTAAACACATCATTTATGACCTTGAGTGCTTGTGACATTTACAAAGAGGGCAACAGTTGAAAGGGCTAAATGTGCTGGAAAAAGAAAGACAGGACTGAGGACACGGATGTTTTCTTAAACAACATAAAGTCATCCTGTATTTTCCTCTGAGCTGTTGCTTCATTTTGTGTCAAGTGCACAAGGAGCTTATGACCATCATAATAATGAATGTTAATAATATTACAGACTCAAAATAATACAATTCTTGCATGTGATCTTCATCTTGCTGAAAAGTGGTGTTTCTCATGTTCCTGTCTCTCTCTGCCTGTGGGTGGTCCCCCAGGCTCAGGGACCCTGTGTGCCAGCTGGCAGTGCCTGGAGGCCCCCCGCGGCCCCCCACCCAGCCTGGCTGTTCAGTTCGTGGGCTCCGGGGCCTCGCTGGCGGGCCTGGACGTGGAGCTGGTGGGCAGCCGCTACCGCATGTCGCTGGTCAAGAAGAGATTCGCCACAGGTGACTGAACGCACGTTATTTATGAAAAACTATACAATGGCATTTTTTTTATTTGTGGGTTAAGGTTTTATTACATAGTACACGGTCACGTTTTATATTTATAATGACATACTATACCGACACTTTAACATGCTATGACATTTTTTATGAGGTACTATACCAAGATACTTTATATATTTACCTTTTTTATGCAATGACTTTTTCTATATGTATAATATTTTCCTGACATTTAATGAATACTACGCTGACATAAAGTCACTTCTACACTTGTTTAAAAATATTTGTGACCTATTGTACTAAAAATATTCTTTGTTACCTTTTGTTATTTTTTGTTATTGTACCATTACTTCTAAAGACATGAAAATAATCATTAGCTGTAGCACTAAAATCAGTTTGTAGTTTAGTAACTTGTCTGATACTAATCCATTTTTTAGCCTTTAATTGAAATAACTTTGAGTGACTAAAGTTGTTTTATATTTACAAGTTCCTATAACTTGAGCATATAAACACTGACATATTAAAAAAACGAAGACGTAAGGTATATGAAATATAAAAAGTCATGCAATTCATTAGGTAGCTTCCTGTAGCATAAGCAAGTTCACTTTAAGTGCTTAGTATACAGAACGTCTCCTCTGGGTCAATGCTCATCTCCTGCTGTTCCACAGGGAAGTACCTGGCCGGCTGCTCCTTGTGAGGATCCTCGCTGCGGATCAGAACTTTGCACTTTTTCAAAATCGAAGGCCAGAAAGAGATGACTGAAAACGGATCAGCCTTAAAGGACGATGTGCACTTTCTTCTGACGGTGTCCTGCTGTCTGAGGAGGACCAAGCCTTCTTCCCCTCTAACTTAAGTTGTGTGTGTGTGTTGTACTCAGTCGTCCTGCCTTTTTGTATTGAATCTCCTGTTCCCCGTTCTGAGACTGCAAACTGAGCTAAATGTCAGAACTCATCTTGAATTGTAGAAAAACATGTGAATAATAAGTTGCCATGGAAACTAGAATTTTAAATTATACTGTATGGAGGGAATCTCTGGAGTTTCCCTAGAGATCTTCTACCAAACCTTAGAAAATAAATGTTTGTAAATCAGCTGTTTGTTTCGAATAGAAGTTTTGTGATGTTGATGTTTGATAAAAAAATAAATGTGCTCAATCTTTTTTGGTTTACACCAATTTATTACACATTGTGACCAAGTACAAAATACAGCTGAACTATGCAGTTTATTACAGACAGTCATCTGTCCTTAGATAGTTAAAGTGTAGTCAAGAACAGGTTTAAAAATGCACAAAAATAAGGGTTCAGTATACTTGTAAGAAGAACCAAATCTAGTTCAATAAAAAATAATCCTCCGCCAAAAATCTAAAACAGCCTTACAAAACATTACAAAGTACACACAGAAATTACTTTTTCTCCAAAGCACTTAAAGGCAAATTACTGTGACAGGCACAAGTTACAAAAAGCCTTAATAAACTCAAGCTCAAGGATTCTCATCGCTACAACAAAATCATCCAAAGAGGGGAAATAAATCAACCAAAACCATTGAAACAAAGCTGATGTCAAAAAAGCTCATAAATAGAAATGTATCTCGTGACAGTTTAGTAGCGCAGTAACGCCGCAGATATAATTGATTTCATTACATTGACAAAACTGAGATTGGAAACAAGTTTATCACACACGCCATTCTAGTCAATTACACATCAAAGCGTTTTCTTTTGATTCAGTGTGAAGAGAGCGAGGCCGCAGAGCACACACAGATATATATATATATATTTATATAATTTATTATGGACAAACTCCCCAAATAACGCACGGTATTTCTCTATCTAATAAAAACAGAACATAAGACTTTAATCTGAGTAACAGCATGAGGTCAGTTTCTGAAGTGGGGGAGCGTGTGCAGAGATCCTCTTTCTGGGTAGGAGTTTTGGTTTTACAGGTCCGTCCTGTATTGATTTATCTTCTTTAGATAAAATGTACAACCACTTTTTTTTTTAAATCAGAAAATGAGGCTCATCGAGACAGATCGGATTCCAGTTTGGGTTTTAACATCCCTTATCCATCGAGTGGATCTCTCTGGGTTTCTTCCCTACTCTGCGGTGGGTGAGTGCCCCGCCACAGGTCTGCTGAACACATGAGTCCCTGAATGCATCCTCACAAAACACGCAGGAGCAATCACAGGATGAAACTATTTACATGAAAGGAGACGCAACAGTGGCTACATTTTTTTTACTTTTTTTTTGTATACTTGCTTCATGTCATCTGAGCCAAACAGCATAAAAATCTATTGAGGTAAACAAACCAACATCTTACACAGCCAAGGTAACACTGAGTTCCCTGCCTTCCTTACTACTGCGACACTACGAGGCCTACAGAGCCTGACTGGCCGAGCGGGGGGGGGAGGGGGGGTGGACGACTGAGGGAAGGTCCTTTGGGTCAGTAGGGTGTGTGTGTGTGTGTGTGTGTGTGCTGCGAGCTGCAGCAGAGGCAACAAGGATTATACACACCTAAATAATGTTAAAGGTGCTTTGAATGTCTGAGGTTTGGAGACGATACATTCATACTGCGGTAGAGGCACAGCTGAGGGACAGATAGACATCTGTAGTGGTGGTTTCAAGGTTAGCGATCTAAGGCACTCAAATGACACTATGGCACAGCTACTTAAGGTTAAAAAAGAGAGAGAAGGAGAATCACAAACACCACTGCGTAAAGTTACACATCCGATAAAAAGGTACTGCACAAAGTCATTCACAGTTGCAACAAAAACGGAAATAAAATCTGTGTTACACCCATGTGAGTACAAAAAACAAACAGAAAAGAAAAGGTGAGCTTCCGGGTAAAAAGACCACCGTTATTATAAACGCTAGTAAAGGGGGGGAGGGGGAGTGACATTGCTACTTTCTTCTTTATATACATTGCACACTAACTGCAGAAGTGCAGGGTGCTGCTGCGTCCCAAAGGGCCCCTAAAGGCCCCCCCCTCTCAGACAGAGATGCTGGTCCCTGTTATCTCAGTCCGGCCCCTCTGGACTCACATCTCCTGCAGAGGGTGGCTCAGCTCGATCCTCTCTCTCTTTACGGCCGGCTCAGTCGGCCCTCTGGACGCGTCAGCATCACTGCCCAGGTCACTCATCTCATCGGAGAAGGACGCGTCTAAGGACACAGGGAGGATAAGATCAGAGGAACTTTATTCATCCCAATATGGGAAATAAAATGTGTTGCGGCAGCATGAAACAAAACAAGGCATTGCGCATACTAACTAATTAAAAGAGTAGAAATAAACTATTCTAAAATATAAACATCTCAGAATAGAAATAGAAATAAACCAGCATTAGAGAGTAAGACAAATATACAAATGACCGTGAAGATAATAAAAAAAAATCTAGAATCTGTCTGACAAATAAAAACACTATGAAGGGCCAATTTTCTGTTAACACAATAGAAGCAGGATATTATTTACATCAAGTGTGCACAGAATGGAATATTCAATTAAATATAAATATAAGATGTACAGTGTGAATGTTATAGGTTAGTAGAAACAGTTTGTCATCAGCCATTGTAACAGCAATAACCCTTTAACTCGCGGTTCCTACTGAAGACAAAGGTCTTTGACCCTTTAATAATCCCAGCAGCAACAAAGGAATGTTGAGGCTCTACCCCAGAGTCCAGATGTATAATTACAGTTAAAGCAGACGTACAACAACCAGCAATTATTGTTCTCCATTTAGTAAAGTACTGTTACTACACATAAATAGGGATGGGTATCGTTAAGGTTTTAACGGTACTACTACTTTGATCGATACCGCTTATCGGTCCGGTCTTTTAACGGTACTTTTAAGGTGAACAAAACTAACATTGCTTTTTATTTAAATTAAATTCATAACATTTCACATCAAAAGAAACAACGTTTTAACAAATCGTATTAAATAATCTGATAACAGAACAGCTGAAGCTTTAACAAAATAAATAACTCAGTTACCTCTAATCATTAACCCATGTTTGTATAATTGAGTTAACTCCGTGTGTTGCTGCTAGCATACATAATACATGACGTGGAAAAGTTACTCGTGGATGGGGGGGGGGCTACAGAGCTACTAGAAAGACAGTCAACAACGGCGCATTCCTCCGTCTGAATGTGGAGCACTTTTGCTAAATGTTTAGACAAATTGCTCGTGTTACCGCCCTTACATGCTAAACTCTTACTGCTCTTTAGGCAACGAGCATCGATAAGGGTCAAGTTTAACCCATAGGTTTAACCGCACCAGGAAGCGCGTTCTCTCCGCCGTGTGTGTGTGTGTGTGTGTGTGTGTGTGTGTGTGTGTGTGTGTGTGTGTGTGTGTGTGTGTGTGTGTGTGTGTGTGTGTGTGTGTGTGTGTGTGTGTGTGTGTGTGTGTGTGTGTGTGTGTGTGTGTGTACTGTAGCAGCTGCGTGTGTAAACTGCCCCGCCCCCTCGCACACAGACGGGAGAGAGATCGAAGATACAAAAGATAATCATAGACGCATTTTGCAGTCTTTTGCATGTTAGAAACGGAGTTGGTGAAACTAAAACTGCAATATAATGTTTGTGTAGCAATAATACATATGATGTATTTTTTACATGTCTCCAGTACCGATAAAAAGACCGCTAACGTTGGAGCTTAACAGTACCACGGTCTTTAATAATTCAGCCCCGGGGCCCGTTTAATACCGGGGCTCGGTACCCATCCCTACACATAAATAATAGTAAATAATAAAGGCTTACCTTTTTCCATGAGTGATGGCATCATGGAGGTCAAGTCACTGAACTGGGATGAAACGGAACAAAACAACTGTTAAACCATATTGTTCATGGCCCTTTCAGTATTTATAGAGAAACATACGCTGCTTTAAATATCTTCTTTCCTACCTCTCCCATGACGGCTATAGGAGTCTCTCCGGTTGCCTGCGCCACACGGTGCTCCACCAGATAGAACATGTACTCGTCATAAAGCAGGCGGATCAGGTGGAAAGAGCCGAAACTCGCTGCACTCCGCAGGGTCAGGTCTCTGATCACCATGGAGCTGCAGGAGGAAAGGATGTTTCAATTCTGTGGTTTTTGATTCTGTTGTAAAGCCTGCCTCTCTCTCTCTCTCTCCTCCTACCTGTAGAAGGACCACTTGAGCAGGAACTGGCGTGCAGCCTTGGGGAAGCTGGGGCTGCCCTGGTGGGGCTTCAGGACCTGAGACACCACGTTGTCCAGCCAGGTGGCCCACTGGTCCAGAGAGCTCTGCTGCTGCAGCGTCACCTTGAAGTCCTGCTCCAGGCGCTGGACCACACTCTCGTCACACTGACACACCCATGAGGCCTGCTCCTGTTAGAGACAACAAGCACACCCCACCACAGTGAGCAAGAAGACACGGGAAATACAGAGAGTCCACAGGGCACCGTCTGTAGTCTAAACATGATGTCTTGATGATTGATAAACAGGGAAGACATGATACCTGGACGTTGGCGAAGTCCACCCGGTTCAGGTCGGAGAGCATCTGGTTGATCTGGGAGGTGTTCTGCAGCACGGCGCGGGCCGCCTGGGCCAGGTGGTTCAGACTGGTGTACCGCCTCAGGGTCTGGGCGAACGCACTGACCACCGCCACCTGCACCATGGAGACATGACACATCCTGAACTGTATCTCTCAAGGTTTTATGATGAAATGATGCCAGACTTTAATAAGCTTAGGTTTCTAGGGATTCTGTGATGAAGTTACTTTTTGTTTAAGGTTGCACTGAATAGTATGAAGCTTTCAATATTTTTTTTTAAATAAAGTTGTATTTGGGGTTCAAAAAACCATGTATTTAAAAAGAGATGGATGTAATCATTTCCAAAATGGTGCACTGTTTTAAATGTTTTGTCTAACTAAATATTCAGCTTCAATTCCAAAACATTTTCACTGTATTCAAAAATGATTTGCAGCACAAAGAGGAAGGCACATAAGTCTGTCTACTATCACTATGGAAAGTAACATCACAAAGCAGCCTCATGAGGTGATAACCGCTAACTGTTGAGGCTGTAGGAGTGAGGAAATGTGATGAACTAAATGACCCGCTGTAACTTTCTAGTTACCTTGGTGCGAATGATCTCCTGAGGGAAGTTGGTCATGGCGTTGGTCAGCCAGGTCTCCAGACTCTTGGCGAAGTTGCGGATGGCTTGAGTGAGAGTGCCTGAAGGAACAGAACATTCTGGATTACAAACTGAAAGAAATCACCCGTCACCCTCGTTAACACCTCATGATTTCTGCATCCACACATCATTAAATGCTATGGCTGACCTTTCAATCGATCAAACTGAGAATGCATAGACCAATGAGAATGTTCACTCTTACTCTTTGTTCGGCATGGTTTTTCCCATTTAAGGTTTGTTTATTGGTTTGTATACCTCAATAAAAACTGCAGTAGAATGACATTTATTATGAATAGCACGTACTGGGAACAGGACGCAGCACATCAGGGATGAGGATCTCCACCAGAGCCTGGTACAGGATGTGGTCGCAGCTCCTCATCCACAGTCTGATTGGTTCATATTTACACAGAGCCAGCAGCTTCTGTCTGGGGATCACACCGTCCAGGTCATCGTCACTGCACACGGTGGGGGGACGGGGGGACGACGACATATTAGCATTTAGCAGAAAGGTTAAACACTTTAAAACGTTGACTTGCAATTAAAATAGAAAACTGCATTGAGCTTGGAAAAAAATCTCACTTAATATAAAAGTAGATGTTCTTTTATTTTATAGACAGGCTAACATCAACTACTCTTATCATCTGATCATACCTTATAGGTTTCTGTTTTTTAACCCATTGTAAATAAATGGATATTCTTTACCAACTTACAGACACAAACACCTACAAAACTGCATTTACAAACATATTCTTCGACCCGTTTTGAATCAATAATAATTAAAGAATAATAAATGAACTTAATGACTAATTTATCTTTAACAACATGAATGATTCTCTCCCTCTCTCTTGGTGGTTATCCTCTCATGGTGAGGCTCTCCCTGTGATCTGACCTGTTGGAGATGGAGGTGTTTCCGTCACTAGATGGCGGTGTTGAATACCAAAAGGTCTGCCAGAGTTTCTCAATGTAGTGAAACTGGAGGTTCATCACCACATCCAGAGTGGCCTGCAGGAGAGCAGCGAGGGAGGGAGGGGGGGGGAGAAGAGAGGGAGGAGAAGAGGGGACAAAACACACAGAGCTCAACCATGGCAACCAGACACACAACAAAGTTTCTGCAGGCAGGCGAGCAGCCTCTCCTTCACTGCAGGCCCTCCTGTTAGACAATGAGCCAGCTCAAACACAGCTCCACACATAAATCACCCGAGGATCCTAAAGGCCACGTTCATCTGGAGCTTTTTCATTTCCCCCCTCAGTTATTTTTAATCCTTTGTAGAGCAGATTAGTCTTGTAGATGTATGCATGCATTTGCCTCCTCTTAGTGGTGAGGCAATGACCTAAACTAACCCATGTGATTTCCTCTTCCCTGTTCATATGCATGAGTCTCTTAGGAAGCACAGTGTACTGCACGCATAGGAACAATGAAGAGTGCAGAGGAAGCAGGCTGGGGACCTTAATGATAAACAACAGTATTAGGGCTGGGCCGGAGAAAACCTGGTATAACAAGAGAGTTAACGGATAAACTCTTATATATATATATTAGTAAAAGTTAAGAACAAGTGGTGCAGAAGTTGAGGACTCTTTTGTTCAGTTGCATTTCTACGCAGAGAGTAAAGCGTATGATCTGTGCCCAGAGATTCTGTTCGCTCTCTCTCTCTCTCTCTCTCTGGCAGGACATGCACTTGCTGCGAGATCTTGTTACACAGCAGTTGTAGGCTTTAATCACATGATGTGTTTTTGCTTCCTCTGTAGCCGTTGCCTTGACAACCTTGTTTACGGTTGCCTAGAGCAACAGGTCAAACACAGAACTCCAAAACAAAAAGAAGAATTCCCCATCCCTCTGAACAAGAGCGTTTTGCCACCACAGTTTGCGCCACATTGGAAAAACAACTTGCCGTAAAGAAAAAAGAAAAAAAATGTGGAGGAGAAATAACATGCTCAAAACGCAGAAAGCCGCCTGCGGCAGAGATTCCCCAATCTTACCCTGGCATCTGAGCACACACTACTGCGGTTTACAGTGTGATTTATTAAACACCTACCGGTAATCATTTTTGTTTAAATGTTTATTTAATGACACGGCTGATCCCTTAATATGTTGCTGTTGTTGCCATGACATTAACAAATAAATCGCTGACAGTCGATACAAGTTCCTTTACAGCCCTAAAATGTCTTGTTTGTGCTTAAGAAAACTATTTTATTTGTGTTGTAACTTTTAATTGTGTCAATGTAAGCCTTGGCTAATGTGTTAACAGGTCACTGTTGGCCCAAAACAAAAAAGTGGAAAGAAGGAAAAAAGTGAAATGCATAAACATTAAACACACAGAGGCAATGAGAGCTGTGAGAGTGACAGAAATGCGCTGGCAGACAAAGGCAGGAGCCCATGTGCCTGTCCACAGACAAGGCAGCACAAAGGCCCAAGGGGAGGCCACCACAAAGACACCAAGATGTCCACCCAGCGCGCTGAAAGGTTAATTGGCATGTCTTGAAAGCTGCACGGAGATGAAAAGACGGCTGGAACAAAGGGAGCGTGGTGAGGCTGGACAAGGGGAGGGCAGGGATAATATGATAAAGCCAGAGCTTCACAGCTTTAATCACAGCCTCTCTCCGGCCTGTGGAGCCTCCAGAAATGTTTAGGGTTCAATATTATTTCTATTCTCCTCCCTGTTCCGTTTCATCTTGAAGGGTTGTTCTTCTGCATCTTCCTGCCCAGAGATCATGAGGTATGCCCTTCAACCTGTGAAATGTCGTTATGCAATATGCCCTTTCTTCATAGCCCTTATAAATGGTCTTAAACTAACAATGATTACAATACTTTTGAGTGACAGCCTACTGTACTTTCTTTGATCTGTTTAAAAATGGGTCACGATATTGAGTGAGGTTTTTACAGAAGGTTGATTATGGTTTTTATCAGCAGGGCAATGTCGTTTTATGAAAAGCGTTACTTTTGTCGGGGACTATTTTCAGGAGCGGAATAATACACATTTGCTGCTCTGGTGAGTGTGTACTGCAGGGTCTTCTCTGAATCAGTGTCAGCGTTCATGGTAATGACGGAAAATGTGACATCACTTGAGGCTGGCTTTACACAACAAGCTTTATGAAACTATGACATTGGCAGCCCAAAGACCTGTAAACAGAATTGAAGCAGTTTCCCTTTAAAGCCATTTAAATTGACAGGTCAATGTATTCTCAGTGAGATATTCGTAGAGCTGTACCTCGCAGTGTTCTCTGTAGAGCGTCTGCAGCTTCTTGATATCATTCATGTTGATGCGCTCAGGCAGAGGCTGGGTGCCCAAGTCAGGAGAGGGAAATGGAGGCAAGTTGTGGGACGTATCTGAATGACAAAAAAGATAGACAGGTGTCAATCATTTCATCACTCACACACACACACTCACACTCAGACTGGCACTTGTGTGTGAATCAAAAAGGCAAATATATTCGAGAGACAGAATATAAATAAATAAAACCACAAGTGTCCAAACAGAAAGAAATAATATATATATACATTTGTAAAGTAAAGCCAACATGTGGCCAAATCAGGGAACACAAATCGAATAGCGTTATGAAAGCAGTCATAAAGAAAGAAGTCAGAGGAATGATCAACAAAGCATTGCTACACATTAGTGCCGTGTCGCTCACCGATGTACTGCTGGTGGTGTTGGCTCTGAGCAGCCACGGACTGCTCTGGAGTGCTGCTACAGTTCTGAGAACTCCCACACAGGCTGTCAGACATACCGTCCACCTTCTGCAGAGGTTTGAACCTACACACACGGGATAAGAGGGGACATGTATGTTAGCTGGGCTTTGAAGGACTTACAAACACAACATTTCCAGTTTTCACTTTAATGAAAACCACACAGAAAACGCTCAGGTGACCACCTTCAATAAAAAAGCTAAGAAGTCAAATTCCAAGTTTGTGTGTTAAGGAAAATGACATTTGCGTACATTGTTTTGGTTAATTGTTATATTTACTTCCACTGGTGCTTGATTGTATCCCTAGAGATGGGATAGTTTTGTGAGTATGTCTAGTTTCAAATCCAATAACTAGTGTACATGCCAGCAGTGACCTTTATATATGCCAGCCCCAGTGACCTACGTATACACACAACCTACTGAAGAAGCAGCAGAACATAAGTGGTTAAACCAGTTTTAAAAGGTGATTGAATCTTTTCCCAATTGCCAGTAGACAAGAATGCCTTTTTTTCCCTTCTCGTGTCGTGTGTCACCTTTAATGCAAGTCACAGATGCCCTGAAGGAGAGGGATAGGGGGAGAGTAGGAGTGGTTTCTTCATTTCATACATCTGTTACATTACTATATTAGATATCATTTAGCTGGCACTTTTATTTAAAACCACTTGCATTAAGTGCAATAAACCATCAAAATGAGAACTCAGAACAAGAGCTGGTCAGCTGGCATTCAAAGAGGAACATGCATACGTGCACATATTTGCCGCATAGCTGCTACTGGTCAATTCAGTGAATACATGAAAACATGATGCAGTATTGAATGCAGCTCTAATGTTTGGGTAGAAACTAGAAAATGGGTGAAGAAAATAGGAAGTGAAAATGTCAAATCAAAAGACGCCACAAACTGTTAGAGAGGCACTTATACCGAAGCAAGTTCCTCTTATGTGTCAATCTACTTGGTAATAAAACTGATTGAGAATAAAGATGGCACACCAAGCAGCAGAGACAGAGAGGCAGCTGCCACATGGTCAATGTTTTAAAAAGTTAGATTGTTTCATACATGATTATCATAAAGAAAAAAACAAAACATGTGTTGCCATGAGAACAAATAACCAACCAAATGAAATGAAATGCGTGAAGAAAGGTCAAGACGGCAGACAGTGCTGACCTTTGTTTCTGGTGGACAGGCTGCTGCCTCATGGCCATGTACTGGGTGTCTTCCTGCAGCCGGTTGAGCGGTGAGTCAGGCTTCACCCGGATGCCATAGTAATGATACTTAGAGTTGCCTCTGTTAGATTCAGAGAGAAAAGAGAGAACACAGTGAGGAGGAGGAGGAGGAGGAGGAGATGGCGAGTCACAGGTGCAATCATTATTATTATCCTCGGCCATCAAAAAGTCTCCGTTGCCTATGAACATCATGATACGTGTCACATCGTTGATTGTATATGATTATGATGAATGATTGCTGTGATAAGCATGCTCGGCTTCAGCCACATCTCTTCCTGTGTACCTGGTGCCGAGGCGGCGTGTCCTCAGGCCCATGAAGACCGAGCGGATGAGCTTTCCGAAGGAGGCGGCGTTGACCGGGTCCAGCTTCTGCTCCTGACAGTGTCTCAGGTAATGGTTATACAGGGAGCAGCGCGGCAGGCTCACTCCCTCCGCTGTCTCGTAGTTGTCCAGCAGCCACTGCAGCTAAAAACACACAGAGGGAACACAGTTGCATAATCAGTGATCCCCAGGGGACAAACTCTCCTCTGTGGTAGTCTCCTGGCCAGAAATTAAGAGGAGCCGGGCATCTTATTTACACATCAGAAGACAGATAACACACACACACACACACATCACAAAAACACCTGTTCTAGGAGGTTGAACACCAAAGAGACCATTGCACTCCAGCTGTGACAATGCTTTCTAATCTATTTTTCTAATCTTGCCTTGGCTACAGAATAAAGAATGGCTGATTGAGTGAAAACTCCAAACATCTGAAGAGTGCTTTTCATTCAAGGGGATACATCTCAAGTCAATATTGAGAGGGGCTCTGTCATTGCTCTGTCGTAACAGTCCAATCATAGAGAACTTACATAAAAAGCTCAAATTATAAATATTCAGAGCAAATACTTAAAACATGATTTATACAACTGGTTCAAAATGGAAATGAGGTTGGAAGATGGAAATGTTGGGAAAGAATCTTAATCATATTTCCATGTGAGTCAAACTATGGATGTAATAAAACACTACTACTTACTTATTCTATTTCATTATAATAATGAAACAAGGTGAAAAGTCACATTGCAATAAGCTTGTGTGACACTGAGTGCATGTCATGGTGTACTTAGAAGTGAAACATACAGAAATCAATTTAAGTCCATGCAGGGTGTTAAGAAATATATAAAAGATGCATTATTAAGCAAAAAGTGATAGCAAGTGCAAGTTCAGATGAAGGATGGAAATGTATTGAGACATTTTACGTTTCAGTTGGACAGTGCAGAGTGAGTTAAGCTAGCAGTAGGTAGTGCGTTTAACGTTGCGTACACAAGTGGAACACACTGCCTCAATGTTCAGCTTTTGTTTGTTGTTTGTTCTTTATCCTCATGTCCTTTTTAAAGAAAGTTCCTGGTTGACTTACATGGCTGTTGAGCAGGCTGCTTTTGTGACTTGCAATTCCTTCAGACTTTTGGAGGTTTTCAATCGCCATTTCAAGCTAAAGAAAGAAGAAGCATGCAAAAAAAAGAAATAAAGTGGACACAGAAGAGGGAGGAGGCAGGAGAGGGAGAGTGATAGAAGAAGAGAAGGGGACAGAAATAAGCAGGGGTATATGAAGAAAAACACAAAAACAAATTAAAACAGATAAAGGAAATTAGACTGTTAGCAAGCAGCCAGATCTCTGCATTTCCATGAAATCAGTCAGTGTAGCAGCCACATCCATTAGAGGCTGACCAAAGCATGCAAATCAAGGGACTTTGGGGTTAAGCTGCTCAGTGAAGGGCTGCAGTCAGACACTCTAATGTATGCAAATAGGAACCACAAACAGGGGCACAGGTCACGTCAAGTTTGAGGACAATAGGTCAACAATGCCTAACCAGACCCATCCCCCAAGATGTAAACAATGTGAATGAAAATCTAACAATCAGAGAGTTAGTTGTTGCTACAACATGAGAGAGAGTGTCATGATATTAAACACAGGCATATTATTCTTTCTTTGGACACAACAAAAAAAAAAGAATGCAGTCCAACTGGCGGGCAAAGTGAATGACAAAACCAAGGACCCTCTATTGAGCCGTAGAAGAAAACCAAAGTCAAAATGAAAAGATATGTGCTATTGCAGCCAAACTGGAGACATAGAAGAAAAGGAAAAAGAAGCAGGCAGCGTTCCAAGCCTTAAGAAGGCTCCAGAGGGCTCATGGCCAAATGGTAATGAGCCCCAGGGGTTGCTTTGTTTCGCAGGGCGCTCAAGTGCCTGTGAAAACCTCTGAAACAAGGCAGCGCTGAATTATTTAAGCCAGTGTCCTGGTTCTACAGGCTCTCTGCCCTGTGCTGCTACTGCAGAGCCAGGAGGCCCCAACTCAGGTTCCTGTAAACCCTGTGTGCTCTCGTCCAGGAGCCTGGGCCCTCTGGACTCAGGCTCAGGTAACCACAGTCATCACCAGTCTCACAACACCATGTGGTAGTGGGGATCTCTGCTCAGTAAGCCTTGTAGTACTAGGAGTTAGTAGTAACAACTTATGTACGTACTTTAAAGAATAAAAACTTTAATTTCACCACATGGCAGTTAAGGATGAAGAAGAAAAAAAGTAATCGTGCCGTCTTTGGCGGGTGCAAACCTCTGATAAACAGTTTGGCTGTTGTTTTCACTCCCACATTTAATCCCAATAGATTTGAAAGAGTGCATCAGAATAACAAAAACATTGGTATGGGAGTTGCTCACCATAGCGGAGGATGAGCGTGATGAGTGTGATATGTGGTTGCGGCTCCCCTCCATACTTCCCCCATGAATCAGGTAGGTGCTTCCGCTGGAAATGATGTGGCTGCTGCCCACATCCATAGCGATGCCCACCATGCCGTGAGGGGCCACCCCACCACTGGCAGAGGAGACCACCGTGGTGACATGAGCTCCACCTGCCTGCGAGTCAAAGTAGGGGCCCCCGCTGCCCTGCCCGTACAACTGGGCCTCGGGGTTGTAGGAGTAGGCTGTCCGGCTGGGGAGAGGTCACTGCAGTTAGCATTTAGCGATGTCTTTCAATCACGATGCTACATTACATCTTTAGAAAGCAGATGACGAGCAGTTACAGTCTTCAGGTTTTTAAAATTCTAATTCAAAAAACAAGAGCGCAGGAATTGATGAATTTGATAAAGTACATCATTGCAATTATACAGACACAAATATAACTGATATCAACATATTTGGCTATGCTAGAATCAAATTGAAGAAACTTTGAAGAATGTCTTGTTTTACAATAAATCATTTACATTATAATACTAATACACGGCACAGCAAATACTTGTTATGGTTTTACATTCTGACATGGTAACATCCCTGTTATTTATTTGTAATGATGTTGACTTCACTGGGATGAATTCAACTATATGTTGTATTGTTCTTAAGGCCACACACAATGAAAAACATATTTCATATCCCTAATAATAATAATTGTGGGGTAATACAACATTGCTTACATAGTTCCATTGGTGTAAACAGTCTCTCCGCTTTCTCCTACATATTGGACTTGGGATGGGTAGACATGTTGCACCTGCTGAACCTACAGACAGGACATTGAAATCAGGAATAACATTTTCTTTCCCAACTCACTATTTGTGCAAATTAAAAACAAACTGCGACTATAATTACAAAGTATCAGACTATTTTTTTTATCATAAAAGTCAGTGAAATGAAAATACTTGTTTGTGACTGTAGGCTTTTGCTGGTGTGTGTGTGTGTGTGTGTGTGTGTGTGTGTGTGTGTGTGTGTGTGTGTGTGTGTGTGTGTGTGTGTGTGTGTGTGTGTGTGTGTGTGTGTGTGTGGTGCAGTGAAAAGCTCTGTATACACCTTTGGTTTTTGCATGATAATCAAAATAACTGCCTCAACCTTATCACCTAACATTACATTTTTTGTAGAAGTTCTATAATACTTGATTAGCAAAATAAGTATTCATTTAAAAGGCGACAGGGAGACAAATAATTTGAAACTGAACAAAAGAATGAAAGCTTGAACTGATAAAGACCTACATTTGGTTCAATAAAGACAAACTTGGCTCTACAAACTTCACGTGTCATGAAGAACGATACAAGGATGCATACAACTGACGAAAGGCAGGTAATGACTTGTCCATCTGCTATTGGTTTACCGTCTTAGATTTCACCCTGAAATATAAGACGGGTACCTATGAACAGCTCATAGTAGACAGTCCGATCACCTGGATTTCACATTCGATCCTAAACACAGAATGTGTGTTGGGATTTGGTGCAAGTGCCCAGGAACCAGCAGGCTTTGCAGCAAGTTAACAAAACACACTTGGATGCAGAGAAGCCATAAACATCATCACAAACGCAGCAGCAGTAAAGCTTAGAGAAATGTTCACACTTAAAATGTATACCAACCATTTGAGCTAAGGTTTATTTGAAAGCCTTTAAGAGTTGTATAAGATGTTAGTTTCATGTTATTCATGTACGCAGGCAGTGGGCCAGGCTCAGCCAGAGAAAGACAATTTGGCACACCCATGAGGAGCACAGGAAGCAGGAGAAACAGCTTGGCGCATGCTTGGGAAGAGCAGCTTTTGGAAGAATGAATGGGCTGCCGTGTTGGGATCTTCATTCAGTGTGAAGCACAAGCAAGGTTTGGTTGCTTTTTACTAAAGCAAAACCTGCATCACCCCGGTCATATTGTATCATTTAGCTTTCATGTCAATTCTAACCCAATGAGTTGAAAAGACAAAACATTTCTAAGTGACAAGTGAAAAAGTCCCGGTGAAAGAGGCCATATGCTTATTTAATCGTAATTATAAAAGATAACATTATACGTCTCAGGCTCAGTCAAAATAGGTTTAACTGAGAAGAAAGCCTCAAGGGGTGTACAAGTATTTGTTCACAGCACTGTATAGTATGTACAGCACTGTGTACCTGCTGAGAGACTTGTTGAACCCTGGGTACTGAAAGCTGCTGTGCTTGTCCTCCTTTCTGAGCTGAGCCTGTAGCTTGAACCAGCACCCTCTGTGTGGATACAAGACATAACTCAATTACATAGGTATGCACCACGTACAATCACATACACACATCATTGGTAACATATGACAGTCGGCACAAGACAGGCAAACATGTCAACACCCGCCCCCCCCCAATATTTAAAGCTAGTGCAGATAGATTTGTGCCAATATAATAAACATAAATGACTGCATAACCCTCTCTCTGCCAGGCAGTGCGTTTGTGCGTGTACTCCATTGATAGTGCCATTTCATTTCAGACACCAAGCACAAGAGCCGCTTTCACACCAAGTACTTTGCCGGCACTTATAACCCCAGGGCACAAAGTACCAATCGCGTTCACACCGGAGTCCTTTTCCCTGAGGGAAGATTACGCAAATGAGCCGCTGACGTCACTTCTTCTTCTGCTTTGGGTTTACTGGCAGGCCGCAAACAACTTCACGGCGTATACTGCCACCCGAAGTGCCCGGAGTTGGGGACTGGCTTCAGTAGAAACTAAGCCTTCCGAGTAAATCGCCAGAACGCCGACACCTCGTCATCACTCTACCGCGGCTTCAAAAAACTTTTCAGAGTTTTACGGGGCGTGGTTTGCAATTCGCCCAGCCAATAGAAATTTGTACTTTTTCGGTACTTTTTTCGTACCACCTCTCTAGCAGGCACTAAAAATGGGGGTAAAAGTTCCCGGCACTAAGTACTCTTTTTGGTGTGAACGCGACATAAGGGGTACTAACGGAACTAAACGGGAAAAGTACGGGGGAAAAGTACTCCGGTGTGAACGTGCCTAAGCTCTTTTTTTGTGAGAAGCGGGTTTGGGCTTATAAATAAAAACTACTTTACATTTTATATTTGAAAATAAAAAAGATGGAACAGTTAATTCACAACAGACTTTCCACATTTGTCCTGTAATTAATGTTGCAGTGGAGTAGAGGTAATAACCTACCTGCTGGGAGGCTGGGACAGGCTGTACCACAGGGGCCTGAGCTGATGATGACGTCCGCAGCGCTGCCACGCTGGTCGTGGTGTCTGACCCTCCCTCGGAGCTCTGCATGCTGGGTTGTAGGAGACATGAAGAAGTGGAAGAGAGAAAAAATACAGGAGGGATTTAATTCCAGACCTAAGAAACCCTCATATTGGTAACTCTGGCTATACATGGACAGCCATACTAAACAAATGCTCTTCGACACCACCCCTTCTCTCTTGGAGCCTCCATGCCATCCATCGTGTCCCAGGGGGTTTCTGGCTTTAACCAGTCAAGCTGAGTCAGTGAAACTCTCAGATGCTGCCCACCTTTAGCCTTAATCACAGTCAATATAAAGAGCCCAATAGTTTTGTACAGACACTCCTAGTCATGCTGACTGATCGGCAGAAAAGTTACAGTACAGTAGTTTAAGTCACCAATAGGACTGAACTTCCTGCTTAGGACCAAAGGGACTGCCGCCACTCGGCTTTCCACTGGGTGACAATGTGCACAGCATAGCAAAGGGGAACTAAACATGGAGTGCAACAAAAGCTCTCTTTTTTTCACCCCTTCTTTTTTTTGTAGGATAGAGAGGGAAAGACCGAGAGTAAGGCAGGGTCAAGAGACGAATGGAACTGCAAGGGGGAGTAAGTGGATAAAAAACAACTTCCCCACTCCCACAAAAAAGGAAAAAACTAAGGGGGAAAAAGATGAAAATGGCAGTGGGGCTCCAGCCTGATGATATCCAGCGATAGTTTGGTACGAGAGCTGTTCTCTGAGGGCCTCAATAATCCAGCTGATATGAGGAAATTCCTCAATGCTTTGTAAACGTTTGTCGGTTGCTATGGTGAGGAATCCATGACGACCACCCCCAACTCCACCCCCCTCCTCCCTCTCCGTTCACTCCTCTATTTCCCCCCCCTTTATAAAGCTCTTCCACAGGAACTTTCGAGCGCGACCGCAAAGAGAAGAGGGGGAGGAGGATTATAAAAAGAGAGAAGGAGATACGGCACAGTTGGGGGGTGGGTTGGATTGATGAGTAGAAATCCAGGAGCAACAGGATACATCAGAAGGTAAACGGTGGGATGGTGTTCTCTGGGAGCATTACTGAGAAGGACTGCAAGACAAATCCAGCTCCAGACATGCTGTGATTGGTCATACCACAAGACATGCACTACAATGTCCTTTTATTTCACTGAGAGAGATCTGACAAACACACTTAGGCTGCAGTAACGTGGAGGCTAGGCGTCTATATACAGGCAACAGGGGCAGAAACGCACTCTTTTGGCTCTCCAAACTCAAATGTATCATGTGGCTAAACAGCTGAAGCTAGTAAACTTGTTCAAATCAAACCTCTACTTCCATAAGAATTAAAAACACCCTTCTCCTTCAGTGTGATCAAACCTTTATATTTTGTGTAAAAATACCTAAACACACACACTGATGTATGTTGCCTTAGACTTTGAGAAGATAAGAACAATATGGGCAAAACGAGTCACTATCAACAAACCCCCCAGGTGATCGAGAGGAAGAGTAATACCAACATGTTCACACAAAAAAAAAGTTGATATCTTCTGTTGTGGAACATTAAGGTTAAACTGTTATACAGGATAACACTATTCATTTATTCAACCAACTAATTGTTGCCAAATACAACAAGAAGAAGCTGTCAGACAGACAATACCACAACATCTACCACACATGACCAAGCCGTTCCCACAGGAAAAAGGAGATTGAAAGGGTAAATATTAAACTAAAAAGTTGTTTTGCTTCAGATTTCAACAATAAAATAATGATTCTTTCTCATTGTATCCAGAATCATGCAGCACAACTTTTGACAAACTCAAGATACCTTTAAGATAAATACAGAGTGTACCTTTAAGATAAATAGGATGGGTGTGCCACCACTGGCATTTTCCATAGATGGAGATGTTGCCACAGGCAAATACACTGCTGTGTCTATATGACTAACAGCCTGAGTGGAGGAGGTCTATGTTGAAATGTCTGATATGTGTCAATCTACAGACAAACACATGGTCCTACCATATCCAGTCTACCCTGCGTAGCCATCTGAGCTGTTGCCTTCACTGTATTTGTTAGCACAGGGCACAATTAGCACTTACATGTAGAGACTCTCACATTACATTACCATTTTCTTCACACTTCTTTCTTGTATGTTATTAAAGTACCGAAAGCCTATAATCACAATGATTCTAACAAGGAGTCAACATTTCATTTAAAAAGCCCCTGCGATGCTAAAGCGTTTTTCTAAAGCATGGAATTTGTCTATGGGGAGTCACTTGAGTTCTACATGCACCTAACAATCTCATCATTTATTTTCAGACTTGTCATTTTCACCAGAGGAAGTGACACAAGCCTGCAGGCTTCTTAGTGCCATTAAGGAGTGGGTGGCATGGCTGGATGGTGATGGATAAGGAACTAGAGAACTCACTGGCACGTTTTCAGCCGTTGAAGCTCAACTAAAGGCACTGGCTGTAATATGTATGGTGAATTATACTAAATCCTTTTGTTGGAGCAGGACAGACAGGAGTAAAGTAAACAGGAGTCTGCTTAGTGTTAAGGAAAGGTTAAAAGCCACACAAATTCTCCACAGCAGCGCTGAAAAGCACAAAGGTAGGACACTGCTGCAAAACTGCTCCTCTGGCTGGGCTGGCGTCTCAGGCCACAAGTCTGTTTTCATGTCTGGTCTGGAAGCCTGGTTGCATTCAGGCCAAATCCCAGATGAGCGCTTTACAACATGAACAACTGCACCTCCTTTCAAGAGTTACCTGAGTTTAAAAAGCTAAACGGAAACAAGAAAAGACACATTTAAAGAACCCCAAAAATTAAAAACTAATGCTATAATCTCAATGTTCACAGTGTAGACAAGATATAAACATATGTCACTGACAGATCTAACTTAAACAAGGCTCAATCAGAGAAAAACACATACAGATGTTCAATTAAAAGCAGGAGCCCACAGTCTTGGCTCATGTTTGCACTGGCCCACATTGTTTGCAGAGCAACAACGGTTGCTAGTGGCAACACCGTCCACTCCCGTTTCCAGGAGCCTGTTGCTATGCAACCAACAGAATACTTCCCAAACCAAACAATGCCATCCCCCCACCTGATCCCTCTATCTCACGCTAAGAAGAAACTTACAACAATAAATACTATGTAAGCTAATAATTTCCGGGACATGGTGACATGGAGGTAGACTTATCTCCGTGTTGCAGCTAGAGACAGATGTACAGACTTTATGCTTCTGGTTTAGACTTGATTGAAGAGGACAGGGTGAAGTGCCCTGTTGTTGTAACTACTCAGTGCTCGAAAGAAGGCGAATGTTTAAGTCATCAGGGAAACAACAGTCTCAAGTCTTCAAGGTTGCTTTACACTCGTTACCCAAAAACAACACTTCTAATGCAAGTTGAGTCTTTCTAAAGTTATTTGGTAAATCAGCTTTAGCAGAGCAACAATTATTTTACAAAACTAATTAAGCAGAGACCGTCGCTTGTAGCTTTTAAAAGGACATTTGTGAAGAACAAGCAATCAGCACAATGCATATGTCAAACTTAACATAAAAGAGAGGAGCAACAGGTGTCTGATGAAGCTTTAACATGTGTTCCCTAATTTGGTAATTACATGTTTTGTTGCAAAACAAGCTCATTAAGACGTGGTGTGGGGTTTTTATTTTTTTATTTAATTTTTTTTAAACTACAAGATCACAGAGGCACACGCGCTCACACAAAGAGGGAATTAAGATATGATAAGAGATTTCCACAACAGAGGCTGTTCTTCAAGCCTGTCTCATTAATTCATGGCTAATCCAATCAAAGCAGCTCTTGGGGTCTGCAGATGGCAGAGTTTAAGGCGGAGAGAAAAGGAGAGAGAGAAAGAGAGAGCATGAGAGGAGGAATAGGGGGCACAGACCACTGTCTCTGATCCAAGTGCCCCCCTCCCCTCTTCAGCTCGTCTCCCCACACCGGTCATCAGCACAACCTGTCCACTCCGTCACCATGTGTGCTGCAGGCCTGACAGCCACAGAGAGAAAGATCAAACCGTTGCCATGGAGATTGTGTGTTCGCCCAAGCTCGACACTAGCAACTTCCTCCCCCAACACCCAACCTCTTCTAACCCTTTCCAGATTTCCACTGCCCCCCCCCCCCCCCCCCAGCCTTCATCCTTAGTATTTAACATCTCTAGATAAAGATTGAGGATTTGAAATTGAAAATTTAAGTAAAATTGGAAAACCCACCACAAGAGGAGCAGGGAAGGGAAGGGGAGGGATGGTTAACATGTAATCAGCTTATTCTCATACGAGTAGGCGTCTTTCTCTTTCACGGCTATTTATCTAATGTGACCCAAGGCTGCCTGATGACACAAAGGAGAGGACTTTACTTAAGTCACCTAGCTGCTTTAGGAGAAGGTGGTGACTAAGGAGAAACTGCAGGATACTACAGTTGGGACTCTTGCTTTAACGCTTTATTCTCTGCTTATAAGTGTTCGGCATACCCAAAAAAACACAACAGTTGATCATTTAATTACATTTTGATCTTTTAATTCACTTCAAGGACGTTTGTTTTTGCACAACATGTGACAAATAGCTATAATCTCAATTGAAATATGGTTATAGCCAGATCCAAAGCATATAGGATGAGAGGACCCTTTTTAAAGCTATGACAACCCAGAACATAATAACAAATCCAGAAAGAAATCTCAGAGAGCACATGCCCATTCTTCAAAATCTTCTTTTTTTTATTTAAACAAATCATTATCATTTTAAAATGTCTTATCCGTCATGGTGTTTTAACAAAAAGGACCCTAGATGTTGTTCTTCTTTACCACCTAATCCCTTGTTGCTAGGGCCACTGCCTAGCATTAACCCAATTTCATAAAACTAAATATCAGGCTAACAAATAGAAATGCAAAGATAGATAGAACAATATGTTGTTGTCAATTCAAAACCAATGGACGAGGCTGACAACTTGGAATGGTTAGGTATTCTAACGCTTTTGCCTAACCCAGACTTGAAGCGTATTCTGTGGAAGTATAACTATTTCACTCCAAACATTGTTGTAATCTGCCTTCCTTTACTCTTTCAAAGATGAGTGTTTCCAACCTGTGGAGTTTTCTTTTTATAGGGAACCACATTCTTCAACGATGACCTCAGATGCTGGCAGTGAGCCGTGTCAAATTTGACCCATGAACCCGAGATAAGCGATTGGTTGCCCTGGAGGAGTCTGTCCTTTTGGCAAGCATTCACTTAACACAGATATGACTTGGAAAATAATCGTACTGTAGGTACAGTACACCTGCAGGCACTACTTGACACAAATAATGACTTATCAGTTCATGCTTGAATGAAACGGATCCAAGTGTTGCTTTTGCAGTAAATAATGCACCATGCTGAATACTTGGCATCACTCGGATTTAAGTATTTAGGGTTATATGAATAATCAGACTAGCATGCAATATAACTCCATTGTGATTTAACCTTTCATACAGAAACCTCTATTTGTTTCTGCAGCCTTATACAGTGACATGCTTCAGACATCAACATATATTATCAGCAGCATTTACTCTCTAATTTAGCAAAGCCTATTCAGTGTCCTTTCCAGAACATTAGGCATTAAATGACTTGAAGACCTAACAAGTGTTCCTGCAGAGCAATTTGCATCAAGATGGCATTCATAGATCATACAGTAAAAGGTGGTGACAGGATGCAGTTGACATCCTGTCTACAAATTGGTGCTCTTCAAGTTGTTGATTTAAAAATGTCAACACTTTTTAGACCTACATAGGTTACAATGTGTAACACTCTTTAGTCAGGCTACACCTACGCCATTCATTTACCATGAAAACAAATAGCATACAGTTTCATTTAAATTGAACCTTGCAACATTAACATCGCCTTTGAAGCTAGTGAGTGGGAAGAGGGTTCTCAATGACCAGGAAGGGGTGACTGCACTAAAAGGACTTCCACCATTTAGCTGAAACTGGGTTGTTTCCACATGTGAGTATGGCGTACTCTGCACCAAATCTCCTAATTAAAGAGCTTTTGAAAAGCAATGCTGAAGACCCAGCTAATTCAATTTAAAACTACTGTCTGGGTCTAATACTCATTTGTAAATCTGGTCAAATCTCCATGTCCTAGAACTTAATCTTTGGCATTTAATTTGTAGCAAGTTATACTGACAGAAGTTGTTTTCAAGCCAAATAAACATCTCCTAACAACCTAGCATAAAACACTACAAAAGAAAAGAAAAGTGAGGAGAGAATGGGGGGTTGCTATATTTGACTGAAAGAGAGAGGGGGGTCAGTTTTTGTAATGCAAATGTCACTGCCTTGTTTGCTGTTTGTGGAAGGACATTTAATTAGCAGTTGTGTAGCTACGATACAAACAGGTGGAATGCTGAGAATGTTGTGATGACACACAGACAGATAGAAGAGACAGTCTGAAAAAAAATTCATTTCATAACGAGTTTCAACTTGTTGCCACTGTGCGAGGGCCAATCAGTGGCAAGAATGTTTTGATAATAGACAAGATTTGTTTCTCCGTATCCTAGCAGCATAAACCTACAATGATTTCTAAAAACTCTTAAGTGGAAGATGTGATGTGAGAGTCCTCAGGACACCTTTCTAATTGTGTTAAACGTTAACAGCACATCAAGTCAAATGTAAAGCTCTTCATGGATAAATAAATTACAAAGATTATGAAACTGTATCATCTCATGTGAAAAAATTGCACTATTAATTTCCACTTAACAAGCACCACAAGGGATTCTCCTCTCAGTTGTTCTGCTTTGCTTTGTGATTTTCTGAGATGTTATGGGACAGCCCATTAAATATACATTAATATCAGACAATAAAATGATGTGTAAAAGCTAGGCAGTTAAGTTAGCCCAGTAGGAGGGATATGCAACTAGAATGTGATCAACTATAAACGGCAGCGACAGAACCAATGGCAATGAAGGGTCTGTGTGTGGCAGGCTATTGGATTGAGAACTTCTCCCCGAGGCACCACAAGGCTTCATCAAGACAAACTAGATACAGCACGAGCAAACACACATAGGCTACACAAGCACATCCACACAGCATACTCATGTATGTGCACACACACAGACACACCCCCACAAAACATGTGACCAAAAGCTGTGTCAGGTCACCCGCTGTCCAAGAGACCACTGCAGCTGTCCTATTGATAGCTGAACTGTACTGCACACACGGGTCCATTAAACACTCAAAATGGCACACGGGTAGCGGTGGACTCTTCTATGCACAACCATACGAGGAACTCCAGTTTTTCATAGAGGTTAGTTCTAAAGAACAAGCACAATTTCTGTCAATTACAGATCAGTATGGTACTTGTGCGATCATGGTCATTGGCTGCCGGTTAGACCAAAAAAGGCCCATATAGATACACATTACAAGTACCATACAACAAGCAAATAAGATTTTCCCAAATAACTGGCTTACTACCAGCTACTTTCCACGTTGTCTCCTCTCTGAGCAGGGTTTCTTTCTGACCTACCTCTCGGCAAGCAAAATCTATGAACTCTTAAGAAAGAGATGAAAATAACCAGATTAAAAACACTCACTTTTAAAAGAATAACATTTCAGCCCCTGGCCCACTCTATCCCATTTCTTTCCATGACTTGGGTGTATTTGTATATCAAGTTGCTATGTAAACATAACAATGTCATGCTGGTGGGGGTTATATGCAGCGCTGTCATCTCTTTATTTTCTTTTTAGCTGCGGCGAGTTGTCAGACCAATCAAAGGGAAGTTTCTTTCTCTAACACTCAAATCCAGCCAAGTCTTCTGTCAGTGCACATTCAACACCTTCCTCAAATAGCCCAAATAGAGCTGTAGAAAGCTTCACAAAAATGTCTTTATCAAATATAATGCAGCCTAAATAATAAGTATGATTCACTTAACCATACTGCGTTCTGACCCCTTTTAACATTAAAAGGAAATACATATTTGGCTGAATCAATGGCATAAAACCTTATATTATTCAGATCTCTTCTTTTACAAGATAAATATTTTATGTAAATAAGTCAATTAATTGGAAAGCAGAGAGGGTTTTAATTAGAGAATCAAAGTGCTGCAGAGATTCTTGATGCAGCACTAGCAAACATTACAAATGACCGAGCACCTGATTGCTGTCTGAAATGATAGTCCATTAGAATTAATTCAACTCAGGGGACAAAAAAGACTAAGTCCCAAGAGAAGAAAAACGAGGTATGCAAGGTGCTGGAAAGAGGCCTTGCACACTGTAAAGCTAATGAAAAGGGGGATTTAAAATCATTTGGGGGTCTGCATTTCCTTGGTTTCTTATTATTGCAATGGCACTGTTTGATATGAGCCTTCAGCTTTAAAGAGATCAAACATCAAACCTAATGAAACCTGCCAACCAAACAATGGAGCAGTGCAAACTTGGCAATTAGCAAACAATTTGGCTTTTGGTCTTTTCAACGAATTTGGCATAAGATTAGTAGATGGAGCTAAACTACTTGTGATGAAATTAGTGAGAGGAGACAAATCAGGTAAAATCATTAATTATTTCTGCCTTTTAATATGAAGGGTACTAGACTAGTGTATCTTTGTAATGGCAAGTTTCGAAAGCACATGTAAAAAAAAAACTGTACTTTAAACTAAATATCTCTCCCAAGAGACTGTACAAACCAAACAGAGCCGTATCCTGAAAAAAACCATCGTAGCACCACCTAGCTGTTACATATTCAGTTATTCAAGTAATTTCTGAAACATTAAAACTTTGCGAAGTACCCGCTTTTTCTCATTTAAATCGTGACATAAGTTAACTGATTAAAAAAAGAGTAGTTCCTTTCCTGAGATAGAGACAAATGGAAGCACCAACTTTGATAACGTTGTAGTCAAACGGCGAACTTCATTTTTCGCCGACTCGCTGGTAAAAGTTATTATATCCGTGCTCGACAGGCAGCGTAATGTTTAAAATCAATTTAACAATATCATGTGAGAGTTAAGACTACCTAACGGTCTTGGCAAACTGCCAGCAGAAAGGAAAGTTATCCTCCTGCTGGGTTCACGCTTGCTCGCAGCGGACGTTAGTTTGCAGTTTGGGCAGCAGGACCAGCGGTGCTAACGCTAGCTAGCCAAATGTCCACCTGCTTGAAAATTACGTTCTCGAGAAAGACACAACAAGAAAATACGTTTTTCCGTAATGTGACAAACAAGACAGAGCGGACGCTAACTGCGCAACAAACGGTTAAACTGACTGAACTCGCAGTTATGCTGCTAGTTGTCTGAGTTAGCATTAGCTGTAGCTTGACTGCCTGGTAGCCGTACCATCCATCCTGCTGGGATTGAGTGCGTTCACAGCTCGAAACACACACACACACACCACAACGTAGCAACAAGTGAATCAATGTTGAGTTGGAGTAACGCTGACGCCGAGTACAACGTTCAAGAAAAGTGTAGAAAAATAAAAAGAAGGGCGGAAATGGATATTTTACCAGGTACAAAAAGCTGTTGCCAAGCAATAGGTGAACGTCAGTTAAATGGAGAGTGGAACGCCGTTCAAATAAGGGAAAGTTCAGTTGTGGAAAATAACCACGACTGCTAGTAAAGCACTTGACCACAGAGCATTTTTTCCAATTTCAGAAAAACTTAGCAGATGATTGCTGTGAAGATAATAGTCACCTTTGCCTTGTGAAAAGTTATACCCTGGCACTGCTCTCTTTCCCCTCTCTCCCACTCGCTCGGTGACTTCCAGATGCTGCTGCTGCTGTTGCTGAGTGTTGCGCCCGTTGGTAAGTAACTGTCTCCACGGCTACAGTCACTGTGGCTCGACGGGGTCTCGAGGCAACTGTTGCTACCCTCGAATATCTACGTCAGGGTCCTCACTATGCAAGGGAGGGACCAAAGGGACAAGAGGCCCGCCCAGTTCAATAAGACTGTAAATATTAATGTTACCACTTGGGGGCAGTCTTAGCAAGGTAACCTGTAGAAGTGCATCATTTAGATTAATTTCATTAATAAATTATGTTTTTTTAGATGTAAGTTATATATTGTCAAAGAAGCAGCAGTATTTTTGATAAAAATATTCAACTTCAGGCTCCATTCAATAATGCTTATTATTAGCCAGAAATAATAATAATGAAAAAGGAAATAACATCATGTTTTTTTTTAGATGTAAGTTATATATTGTCAAAGAAGCAGCAGTATTTCTGATAAAAATATTCAACTTCAGGCTCCATTCAATAATGCTTATTATTAGCCAGAAATAATAATAATGAAAAAGGAAATAACATCATCATATCTCGCCCTCCCTCAGAGTACAGTGCACTCATCTTTAAACTAGTAATCATTTGATAATAAAAAAAAGGGAAAAAAATGAACTTGCATGGTTTTAACACTTTCAAGTTAACAAAGACAGAAAAACAAGATATATACCAACACCTGACAAAGCTCCTCCACACTTCTTCTCTAGTAGTTCTGAAATAGGTGTCTTCTGGGCCATATTTGTCATGATGACATGCCAAAGCGACAATCTCACAAAGTGAAAACAATATCTGCAGCATGATGGCAATGCAAATTATATGTAGGATATGTATAGGCAGAGATGTAATAGGGGATGTAGTTCCTATATATGCATATAAGAAGTGTATTTAACAAAGGAATGATTCTATCCAGCACACCACTTCAAACCGTCTTAAGGTATTTAAAGATAGTATTTTTATAGTTAAAAATACATGTAATCTTCTTTATTATACTTATTTGAATGTACTCCCTTTCTTGGTGTTATTAAGCTTTCTTTAACTGCATTTCAGATCTTCATCACATGGTGGCAGCATACAGTAGGGGAAAAAAAGTATTTAGTCAGCCACCAATTGTGCAAGTTCTCCCACTTAAAAAGATGAGAGAGGCCTGTAATTTTCCTCCTATGTATACCTCAACTATGGGGTATGGGGGGAAATAATCCAGGAAATCACATTGTAGGATTTTTAATGAATTAATTGGTAAATTCCTCGTGTAAAATAAGTATTTGGTCACCTACAAACAAACAAGATTTCTGGCTCTCACAGACCTGTAACTTCTTCTTTAAGAGCCTCCTCTGTCCTCCACTTGTTAACTGTATTAATGGCACGAACTCGTTATCAGTATAAAAGACACCTGTCCACAACCTCAAACAGTCACACTCCAAACTCCACTATGGCCAAGATCAAAGAGCTGTCAAAGGACACCAGAAACACAATTGTAGACCTGCACCAGGCTGGGAAGACTGAATCTGCAATAGGTAAGCAGCTTGGTGTGAAGAAATCAACTGTGGGAGCAATTATTAGAAAATGGAAGACATACAAGACCACTGATAATCTCCCTCGATCTGGGGCTCCACGCAAGATCTCACCCCGTGGGGTCAAAATGATCCCAAGAGAACGGTGAGCAAAAATCCCAGAACCACACGGGGGGACCTAGTCAATGACCTGCAGAGAGCTGGGACCAAAGTAACAAAGGCTACCATCAGTAACACACTACGCCGCCAGGGACTCAAATCCTGCAGTGCCAGACGTGTCCCCCTGCTTAAACCAGTACATGTCCAGGCCCGTCTGAAGGTTGCTGGAGAGCATTTAGATCAGGGGTCACCAACATTTTTGTCACCGAGGGCTACTTCAAGGGTAGGCCTACTGAGTAATACGAAGGGCTACTTGTTTGATACAAACTTCCTGAATAACATAATTGCACGGTTCACCTTTAATGATAGTATTATTATTAATAATAATCAGAATACATATTAATTTACTGTATGTGAAGGACTG
>NW_011370927.1:0-1490 GCF_000735185.1 Notothenia coriiceps | reverse complement strand
ACTCTTTAGTCTAACATTTATTTGTCCTTTTAAAATTATAATAAGTGAAGAAACAAATATGCTTTCTACACAAACACAAGTCTCATTTGGACACACACACACACACACACACAGCCACACACAGACACACACACACACAGACTCACTCTCTCTCAAACACACACACACACACACACACACACACACACACACACACACACACACACACACACACACACACACACACACACACACACACACACACAGTACCTCAGTAGCAGAAAGTCTCTTGTCTCCGTTGTCGCTGCCGACTCCAGAGTCACTGTCCTGCTTCCTCTGCTGCTCCATGTCCTCCACACTGCGCACACACACACAGGTCACACACACACCTCACAGTCAGAGGAGGAGTGTGAGGTGTGTGTGTGACCCAGAGAGAGAGAGAGAGAGAGAGTCTCCTCCTCCTCGTGTTCTCTATGATTCTGATTCCCTGCTCTCATCATGTTTTAAATGCAGACTCATTTCGTTATGTTTTGCATTTTTTAAGTGTTTTCTACTTGAACTTGTATTTTGTGAAACTGCTCAAACCTAAAACACAATATATTATATTATAAACTGTGTTCAATATATAACACTGTATGTAGAACAAATGAACAAAGCACAGGTGTGGAAACTAGAAGTTAACAAATAAAAAATACAAGCATCATTAAATGAATGCAGTATCTTATATAACATGTTCATGTTGCTATTGACGACGTGTCTGAGTTACCAAACTCAGAACCATGATATGGACACAGCTAATGTGAGGAGAAGGCGTGAAGCGGGGCGTCCCAAACTCTAAGAGATTCACCGTTTTTTCTATTTTAAAGTCTTTGAATTAATGAAGATTTAAAAATAGCATGGATCTGATCTGAGCTCTGCACAGAGAGGAGGGGGACACTAGCTACTTTAGCTACAGGTATCTCTCCCCTCCTCTCCCCTCTCTCCCGTCTCCTCCCTCTTTCCTCTCTCCCCTCTCCTCCTCTCCTCTCTCCTCTCCCCTCTCTCCTCTCCTCTCTCCTTTCCTCTCCTCTCCCCTCCTCTCTCTCCTCTGCTCTCTCCTCTCTCCCCTCTCCTCTCTCCTCTCCCCTCCTCTCCTCTCCTCTGCTCTCTCCTCTCTCCCCTCTCTCCCCTCTCCTCTCCTCTCTCCTCTCCTCTCTCCTCTCCTCTTCTCTCCTCTCCTCTCCCTTCCTCTCTCTCCTCTCTCCTCTCCCCTCCTCTCCTCCTCTCTCTCCTCTCCTCTCCTCTCTCCTCTCTCCTTTCTCCTCTCCCTTCCTCTCCTCCTCTTCTCTTCTCTCCTCTCCTCTCCTCCTCTCTCCTCTCTTCCTCTCCTCTCTCCCCTCTTCCTCTCTCCTCTCTCCTCTCCCCTCCTCCTGATTTAACTCAGTGATGTTTCCTCTGTGGGAGGAGTGATGGATTTCAGAATGTGAACTCTTGACCTGCTGTCGGCGTGTTCTCCTCTCTCTCTCTCTCTC
>NW_011370926.1:0-3557 GCF_000735185.1 Notothenia coriiceps | reverse complement strand
CACACACACACAAACACACACACACACACACACACACACACACACACACACACACACACACAGTCAAAAATACAGTTCTTTGACTTTTCCATTGAACGGATCAGGGAGCCAGTTCAAAAGCTGGAGGGAAAGAGTGCCTGTAAATGGAATAAAAAGTGAATTGTGGCTAACTGTTATTAATGTGAAAGCAGTTCTTGATAAATGCTCTCATTTCCCTCTTCAGCTCTCTTCATACTTGCCTTGATTGTTGTAGCAACACTCGAACAATCAAACACAGAGTAGAGAGACTGCAGGTGTAAAGGCCCTGACACACCAGGCCGAAGCGTGCCCTGTCGCCCAAACCCAATTTGGCGTGTCCCGCACCGTCGGCCGTGACACGCCTTCTTTGGCCTTTCATGGTCGACGCACGGCCGATTCAACATGTTGAATCGGCCGTGCGTCGGCCACAGGCAGTCGGCCAACGAAATCACTCTGATTGGCTGTTCAGCTAGCGAATCAGTGCATGAGAAGCGAAACGGTTGCTTGAGAATGTCTTCCACAAGCAACACTCCAATGGCTGATAGCTCCAGTACCGCACCAAACATGTTTTCGATGGACGAGAGTGAAAACGGAACGCACACGCTATTTGTTGTTTGTTTAGGTCACGGAGTCTGTTCTTCTTCTCTGTCTTCCGGTTGTTGCCTCTTTTGAATGACGAATACACACTACCGCCGCCTGCTGGTAAGGAGAGTTATTGCCACTCACGCATGCGCAGTTCGTACGTGCTCGGCTGAAGTCTTTGCGGTGTGTTCCAGTGCGACACATGGCCAAGACGCAGGAGAACACGGCGACGCAACAGTCGAGTTCTCTGGTGACTGCTTGGTGTATCAGGGCCTTTAGACAACATTCATCGAAACGACACAAACGTACATAATGTGCTAACATCATTTAACATGCATGTATGTTAACCTGTCATTATCTAAAGATAAAAGGAAACAAATGATACTCAAAAGTTACTCCAATTCCTCTGGTTGCTAAGTTAAGTCGGATTGTATGGAAGTCTCTGAGAACATTTGAAGAAAGGTGTGGCTTTTTGGGAAAACCTAGAGTATAGGCTAATCACGTGACTTTGCAGTTCCCATCATTTTTAATAAACATGTTAGCTTCTAGTTCGGGGTTTGGGGACTGTATGGAAGTCTATGACAAAATGACCTTCCTTATCACTTTTATTTATAACCTCAGTAAACATTTTCCCGCTGAGTTTAATGTCTCAATCTCTAGTTTCAAGTCTTCCTCAACACAGCATGATGCTCATTTAGTAAATGACAGTTCCATTTATAGTGAAATAGACAATCATATGAGTTGGAGGTATTTTTTTATCTGCAAGCACATCTTGTTTTAAACACAACAACAATTAGCATTAATACCTTCGCTAATGGTGTCAGTCTTAAATGAATGTTAATGTATTCGACACAAACAGCGTGTCGCTTGCTTTCCACTTTCTCCGGCCTCTGATGGAATTATAAACTGATGTGACCCAGTTTCTGACAAAGTGACTCCCAAAGCTCCCGAACGAGCTTCCATGTGCGACATGTTTGGAAAGATATCAGGTGGGAAACACATTCCTTATGCTCTTTATTCAATGAATTAGCATTTCACGCTGCCTTCACACACTTCGTGGCGCTGTGATGGGTGTGTGTGAACTGTGGTTCACTCTCAACTGTTCGCTGGTTAGAGACTCTGGGATTTGTTGGATATGAAATCGTCAAATCATAAAGGGAAGGATTGTTTTGTTCTCGATGCCAGTTACCATCCCAGCAGACTCGCTTGTATGCGAAACACTACACACACTCTCACACACACTTTGGGTTTTTGCTATCAGTCGCTTCTGTAGCTCACAGTCAATGTGTTTCATCCTGTTTTCTCAGGCTGATATATTCAGATGTATTCATGTTTCAGATTGGGGTGAGCTTTCCTGTTTCCTTGTTTCCAGCGTCATTTTATTGATTGTTTGTGTGTATCTACTGAATATGTCTTGTTTTCAGATGCAGACTCTTTTCTGAATACTAACTTAAAGAAAGGAAACAGCACAGGGAAGAAATCTAATGACTTTTGTTTCAGTATTCGGGTTTTAAATGAAGCTGAAATGAGGCTGGTTGGGTTGGATGTTTTTTGGCAAGGACAAACCAAGCTCATGAATCAGAAGCAGATCATTATTTCCTCTTGTTCACATTGATTAGTCATGTTTAAATACATTTATATTTTTCCCATTTAAAGTGCCCCTGATTCAAATTTGGCCGATGTACCAATCCTAATAATTAACATTTAATGGTGTGTTTAATTTGACCATGTTGGCACCAATAGCATTGCATTTATAGTTTGGATGAATCACAAACTCATCCACATATTAAATCCATGTTTCACCTTCTACGTGACCGTATGTGATTAAATATGGCATTTAAGTTATAATCAGGAAGTGTTGCTGCATTTTCAAGACTTATTTATTTAGGTCTGGGTCATGTCTGAGAAACCACAGTGATTAAGTTGAACAAACAGAAAATGACCTTAAGCTGCTCTGTTTAATTCTGAATTCAAATATTAAGTTATACAAATAAAGCCAGAGATGAGTCACCGAAAAGCAGGAATAAGTGAATCCACGTTCCTCTGATTTCCTCATTGTTCAGGTTCGATTCAAGGAAGGTTGTTTCTGTGAGATTTCCAGAGAAACAACCTGCAGGAATTGAAAGAACTCGACCTGGAGGTTTCCATTGCTTGTTCTTTATTTTCACACTGAAGCAGTTGTCCTTGGATGTATTTGTGTGAGTTCTTGTGAATGTAGGCAGAGGACAGCTACAGTACTTAGCCGTGTTAAATGAAAACACTTGACTCCTCGTGACTTAGCTGAGGTTACAGAGCAACGAAATGAAGTAGTTGCAGAGAAAAACACAGTTGTGTAATAACAAGACTGTTAGAAAATGGTACACGTGAAAATATAACTGTTGTGCTCATTTGTTTGTTTTTGTTGTTGTTATGGGAAACAGGGTATTAAGGTGACCCTCAACGGCACAGCTTGATTGAGGCTGTGTGAGCAAACAGTCATTTTGAGCGTGCAAGCATCAGCATCTCTGATCAATACAGCTTCAAAGCGCTTTGCAGTGTTGATAAGTTTGTGTTAGCAAGAGGTTGAAGCATTTAATTTAAAAGGTACATTTAGGGTGGTCAATGAATCTCCTTATCTACATAAAAAAAAGAATAACACATTTTGAGTTGAGAAAGTCTAAACATAAAATCCAGATATTCTCTATTTCTGACATTTTACGTCAAAAGTCTTTGTTTCAGAATAACGCCACACTTTTGGAACTTACAGTGTGTGTGTGTGTGTGTGTGTGTGTGTGTGTGTGTTTTGTGTGTGTGTGTGTGTGTGTGTGTGTGTGTGTGTGTGTGTGTGTGTGTGTGTGTGTGTGTGTGTGTGTGTGTGTGTGTGTGTGTGTGTGTGTGTGTGTCCGTGTTTGCAATGCCGGTGTTCCTGCGATCAAAGAAGTCAACTCCAATGGCAGACATAAGTCAAGAGCCAGACG
>NW_011370925.1:0-2975 GCF_000735185.1 Notothenia coriiceps | reverse complement strand
TGGGTATCGTTAAGGTTTTAACGGTACTTCTACTTTTATCGATACCGCTTATCGGTCCGGTCTTTTAACGGTACTCTTATCGGTTCTTTTGAAGAAAAAAATAAGGTAAACTAACTAAATAAATTGTGAACAAAACTAACATTGCTTTTTATTTAAATTAAATACATAATATTTCACATCAAAAGAAACAACAATGTTTTAACACATCGTATTAAATAATCTGATGACAGAACTGTAAACAGAATAGCTGAAACTTTAACTAAATAAATAACTCAGTTACCTCTAATCATTAACCTGTTTGTATCATTGAGTTAACTCTGTGTGTTGGGGACAGGTGTGTGTGTGTGTGTGTGTGTGTGTGTGTGTGTGTGTGTGTGTGTGTGTGTGTGTGTGTGTGTGTGTGTGTGTGTGTGTGTGTGTGTGTGTGTATATAAACTGCCCCACCCCCTCGCACACAGACGGAGGAGAGAGAGAGATCTCTCGTCTGGATTGGAAAGATCGCATTTTGCAGTCTTTTCGCGTATTAGAAACTGAGTTGGCGAAACTAAAACTGCAATATAATGTTTGTGTAGCAATAATACATATATTTTTCCCATGTCTCCAGTACCGATAAAAAGACCGATAACGTCGGAGCTTAACGGTACCACGGTCTTTAATAATTCAGCCCCGTGGCCCGGTACCCCTCCCTAATAACAACAACAGTATTCTTCATTTCAAATCTCCTCTCTTAATTAAGATGTGTTCGTCTCTCCAGTTTGAGTTCCGCCCTGAGCTGCTGTTAGTTTCTGTTGAGTGACCCTCCTCTTCTAGGTGTTGCTGAAAGCCTCAACATAAAGCCCTTTCTCTAACGACCTCTTCCTCTCTGCAGCGCGTTTGCCAGGTATCCAAACGGCGTGGTGGTGCACTACTTCTGCTGCAAAGACCGCACCGTGTGTCCCACCGAGCAGTAACAACAACAACAACTGTTTACTAATAAACAAGCTCCTGTGCTGCTGTGTGGATGTTTTGGAGGAGGATGCAGCACCTCACAGGAGCACAGACGTTTCTTTACCCTCAGAGCAAGACCTCCTCCTGGATCACAGACTCCCTGCATGAAGGAACGCGAGGACTGTGCCGGACAATCACCGGCTGACATTTAGAAAGCATGAAACGCTGGAAGAGACTCACTTCTCATCGCTTTTGACAGACGCCGAGAGGAAGACGAGGCTCGCTCTCACCTTGAGAGGTTTCATCTGAGTTTGATCTCCTTCTCCTGTGACGCTGTGCGCCTCGCTCTGCAGGAGTTCACTTTAAAGGCCTTTCTGTGACTCTGAAGATTGTACTCACATGATGTGTGTTAGCATGGCAACACAGCGTCCGTCTCACGTTACTGTTTTTAATTGAAACATTTGAGGCGACTTCTGCAACTAACATCATTCACCTTCATCTCTGTCAAGCTGTTTTAAGTTTTCCTGTGTCTGCTTTATAAGGTGTGTAACGGTCGTACTACTGGAACCAAATAATAATAATTGATCAGAGAAAAAGTTGAATATTGTCTGAGATTAAATAAGTAAATAAACAAGATTTTAAAACATATTCTCTGAGACTTTAAAGACAGACATGTATGTGAGGAACAACTCTCAAATACTCTGAGTTTAAAGAAATCAATTCAAAAAAATGTTCTCTGAGATTATCGTCATCAATGTGGCCGAAAAGACCTCCTTGTGGATGATGTCTGTCTCTTCTTCATCATCGTCTCTTTAAGGCCTTTTTTAAAGTATTCACATGTGTCTTCTTCACGTACGTATTACTGTTATTGTAGCTAGAAGAAATAAAACATGAGGGTCATATTACGCCACAAATATCAATAATTATATCAATAATTCAACAGAAAAAAAACTTCAAAATATCTTTAAAATACTCTCTTAGAATATGAAGTCTTAGTTATTGAAGAAAACCTCTGAAACACTGTGAGATTTGAGAAGTACTTTAATATCTAGATTTCCAAATAATTAATAATACACCATTTGTGTTTCCGAGACATTGAATGTTTATGAAGTTAAACTCCTTTAAAGCGGGGCTATGTAACTTTTGAACAATCAAGTCAATCGAGTAGCTATCACTGAAAAATCACAATTTAATCAACAAAATAAAACGGCATCCATTTTGATTTTTTTTTTTATTATCAAAAAAGCCCAAATTCCCGTCTTCCAGCTTCTTAAAAGTTGACATTTTACCGCTTTTTAAAACCTTCACTGACAGTAAATTAAGATGATTTGGATTATAGACAAAAACATGACAAAGTTCATGGGTTTCACAAACCTCAAATTTGACATTAAATTGAATATATTCGGATGACTTGATCGCGTAAAATCACGAGATCACTTTGATGGAACACATGTATTTTTCTTTAATATTCATAAACGATGGATTTACTCAAAAAATAATTACAATAATGAGGAATTGCAGCGTTGTTAGAGTAGCACAAATAGAGATTCATCGAGGCTTATAATGAATAATAATATTGTGTTACATCTTCTAAAAGTTACAGAGTCCCGCTGAGAGACGGTTCTCAAAGTTACGTTCAGCACTTTAACGAGACGTGTGTTTTATTTATTGTCAAATCACACGAGTGTATGAAAAAATAACCTGAAAGTGAATCTGTGTTTTAAAGGCAATACAAATATAAAAATTGTCTCTTTACCGTCTGCACACGAGACGCAGGAGTCCCCCGGTCACGAGTAATTAAAATGAAAGTGTTTTCAGTTGATTTTCATGTGTGTTTTAACCGCTGAATCACGCAGGTTCTCCCCACAAGTTGTAGCATTACCTTCGTCTCCTGCTGCTTGAAAACACCCTCCTCCTCCTCCTCTTCTTCTTCTGCTTTTTAAAAGTTTGCTCACTTCCTCGCTACGACTGTTCCTGAAATAATCTCATTTTTATTCAGTGGGAGTATTCATCCCGCTGTGTGTATACTGTATAAAGACTGAGAGCGT
>NW_011370924.1:0-10117 GCF_000735185.1 Notothenia coriiceps | reverse complement strand
TCATTCCCTCTAATGCCCACATGCGCTGGAACCCACACAAATTGAACAACAATTCCCAGATGAACTAACCTAAACATGCTTTGTAAAATTTCATGTAAAATATCCTGACGACATTCTGAAGAGAAGTTGTTTATGGAAGAGCCCCTTCTCCTCCAGCTTCTCTCTTAAGTCGTCCCCAGCTGAACGTAATTAGGACACCTGGGGGAGGCGGAGCCAGGGGCGGACCAGGTGTGTCTGTGCAGCAGGGAGAGAGAGAGACAAACAGGAGGGGAGCACGTAACAAACATGATATTATTATTTATTCTTGCCAGTAAGGATGTCCATTCAACATTGTAATACAGAGATAAATAATTAGTTGTATGTATCTTTTAAAATGTGCTATATGCAAATGATGTAAGCGATGTGCTTTTTTTTACTGCAGTTTGAGTTGTTTACTTGCATTTTAAATATAAAAGGTCCTGTAGTTACAGAGTTTGGCATTTTATTTTTTTTATTATGAATAGCATAAAGACAGCTGAGTTTTAGATGAAACAGCAGAGTAAGTTAGTTTCACTTCACCCAAATTTCCTCTGACATCTCTGCACTTTCCTACCACTCACTGAGTTCCCCAGCCCCCATCACTGGATTTTCAATTTCCTCAAACCTCACCTTTGAAAAATTAAATCATACCACAGTTACATTGTAAATTATGAATTGCGATGCACATATACACAGTATCAAATTATAAATGACGTTGGAGTTGTAAACCCAGAGTAAACATTTCATAATAATTATCCTATTTAAGCATATATTTGTTGTGATTTTATTGCCTGAGACAAGCAAGTTAATATCCACTGAATGCTTTTCCATGCTGATAGAAAACGAGTGGTGTTTCAACTGTGAGGGGCTGAAATGGTTTTCATCTCTTATGAGGCATTTCAATTGTTATGGGTTGCAGCACTGATGAGGCTAACAAGTATGATTGTTTTCATGGAGCTGATGAGAGGAGGAACCGGCAGATCGTCCTATAAAGATCAAGAACAAGAAATTGAGTGATGGCAGGGGCAGCTAGAAATAGAAGGTAGTGTAGAGATACTAAGAAGACAAATGTCAGGAGCAAAAGGTCAGGAAGAATGCAAAAAGAGACGAGAGGAGAGGTTGCGACAGGGAGAAGGGCGCTCATTAGGCTGTCAGATATTTCTGCTATCAGCACTTGTGTTGTAGACACCAGCGACGACATGGGAAATGTACGTGGCGTTTAATTTCATGAACACATGGCCTAGTGACAAAGATGAATCTGCCACATGAGGTCGGGGTCGTTCCCCCGACACATTCATCTCTCTTACCCTTTTAGGAGGAAACAGGTGTGATGTAGTGCAAAGTGGGCTTAGACCTTTCAAAGCATCACTCATTATGTTGGTTTATATTGGGGTTTGATCCTGGATCCGAATGAAACCAAGATACGAACACGAACAAGTCAAAATAAAAGCCACCTGGTGTCATTGAAAAGATGTCAGTAAGTCACTGCACAGTCAAATCAGATAATCAGTCAATATCCAGGATGTCAGGATTCTTTTGATAAAATAAACATAGCAGAACATTTGGAGTCTGTACTGTATCTGCAAAATATATATATATGCTAGCTGTTTTTCTCCTGCAGTTTATCAGATCAGATGAGATGGCTTATGTCTGTTTAATCTGTTTTCCCATCAGATGCCACTCACAACTCGGTGCATTCAGATCATGCTTTTTAATTTTAACCTCATTTATTCTTTCTTCCTATGATTCAGTTTTGCCCTTTATTCCCTCTATTTCTGATGTTACCGGTGAGGAAATGATAAGGAAAAAAACACAAGAAGGCTTGACTGTCAGGATTGCTTTTTGTTGGAGAAGTATAACGCATCATCACAGGTGCTGCCTCTTACGGTGCAGTGGCTTTGTTCTGTTGCCTGTTTTTGTAAACTGCTATTTGTTGATGTTTTTTCTTACAGGTAGTGGGAGAGTGGCGCTTTAGCAAGATTCACTGCGACATCTTTGTCACTCTGGATGTGATGATGTGTACAGCCAGCATCTTCAATCTCTGTGCCATCAGCATTGATCGGTGAGTTCGCCGCTGCACTGATTATTAAGGCCTGTCTGTCATGCTTTCTGTTTGGAGCTTCAATGGAAATCTTTAAGCAGGTTGCCTTCAGCGCCCACACAGCTATAATCGGACAAAGGCCTCAATTGTGCACAATGCACAACACCCTAATGTCATCTATTGAGTTATATAAAAGAGCACACATGTCGTAATTGATAGCCTCTAGATGTTCCAGAATTATAAATGTGAATATACTACCTCTAAGAAATATGCTTAAAGGAATTAAATCTATTGGCAAAATCGTTGACTACTGCATGATAGGGATGCCAGTGATTATTCATCTTTTTTTCTTCGGCGTGAGAGGACGCTGGCGTTGACTGTTTGCCGCTTCTCTGTCCGAAAATCTCGTCTTTCTTTGTGTTAATCTAAGAGTTTCTGACCACTTTCTACTGCTATAGATTGCTAACTATTCTGTTGTTTTTTTGTTCTGATCTGGACATATTTGTTACACCCGATTGCCATTTTTGACGGACGCTTTGGTTCTCTACCCTGCTACACCTACCTGCTAACGCTGCTCCATCCATCAAATAACCAGCCCCATTCTTCGTCCTGCCCCTCCCCGTGGGCCCTGACTCTGGTTCTTCTTCCTGCCGTTCCCCCCATCTGCTGTAAAGGACAGCCTGCAACTGACCTCTCATCCTGTCTGACGGCTGCCAACAGCTCCACTTTCAGCGCCGCTGGTCTACAACCATAGCCAGCGCTTTGCTAACGCTAGCATCCTACCGCGGCACTACAATGTTACGATACTCTGTCTCCCAACTTTTTAATCTCAACAACTTTTCTGCGCTTCCTCTAAGCTTGTCTGTCATCAATTGCCTCGGGCTTCTACGCAGACCGAGGTATGTCCATAGAGGTTCCAAACGCAGATTTGTTTACTCCCAGTCCGTAAAATCATCCATAACATCTATCTGGTCGACTAACCGCCATGTCCCACAACTGTCATGTCATCTGAGCGCACTTATTACTCCATATTATACACCCACCACTGGTCCGTTACAATCCCAGCTGTACCGAAAACCTGGAGTGGATTCCACTGCCCTCTTCTCAGAGCTGGTCCAAATTCCTGGAGTGGATCCCACTGCCCTCTGCTCAGAGCTGGCCCAAATACCTGGAGTGGATTCCACTGCCCTCTGCTCAGAGCTGGCCCAAATACCCGGAGTGGATTCCATTGCCCTCTGCTCAGAGCTGGCCCAAATACCTGGAGTGGATTCCACCGCCCTCAACCACCAAAAACTGATAATAACACACTTACNAAAGACGAAGGGGGCCTGAGCCAGCCACACCACGGGCCGTAGGACCCAGATTGTTTTTTCCCGCAGGAATTTGTTAGGTCTCTGGGTAGCGGAGGGAAGCTCTGGGTCCTACGGCCCGTGGTGTGGCTGGCTCAGGCCCCCTTCGTCTTTTTGTTTTTTTCCTGTCCTCCAGCGGCATTGTTCATTTGCCGGTTGGCCATGTGAGTACGGTTGGGTCTGAAATAAATGAACGCCGTTAAATGCTGCGTGTTTTCTGTGTGTTATTTTATGTTGCGGGTCTCCCCACGAGCCACTACCACTAAGTAGAGGGCGGGTCGTAACAATGTTATTCACATCCACATCTCAGATTACCATTTGGGTATACACTACTCATGTTTTAATACAATGATTGTAAATTGCACTTAAACTGGATTTTACTAGTAATTATTTGTAATAATTTAAGTAATTAAGTAAATGATCATTTTGATTTCCATTGTGGTATATATAGGATTATTGAGCTGGATTACATTTCAACATATTGCAGTCTCTGTTACTTTGATTTTTTTCTGACTCTCGTGATGCCTCTAGCCTTATGAACTAAATCCCTGAACCATTTCTTTAATCCACAATTTCTGATGCTTGCTCCTGCTCTGGTTATGAAGAAAGAAAGAAAAAAAACATTGGGTTTCCACAAAACACAAACAGATCACAAATCAGCAATATAAAGTTACAGGATGTAGACATTTTAAATTAGTGTCTGAAAACATGCTGTGTCAGAGGAATTCCAAGGCTCACTCAAATTGAAAGTCCACCCAATGCCATTAAAACACTTATGCTTTCATGGACACGCTTTCTTTTGCTATAATATTAATATTTAATTAAAAAGGTTTTATGTTAGAATTTTGGAGCTTTGATACGATGCTGCACTGAGACATTGCAATTCCACTCGATCGTTAACGAAATACTTTAATGTAGGCACCCTACTAGTGAACCCATCTGCCCACATCAAAAGAGAGTGTAAATGTTAGTGATAAAAAACAAACACAGCAGGTTTCTTACTTTATGGATTAACGAGCTTTAGGCTAATAATTGGTCCTAATGATCACAAACATAAAAGCAATGAAAAGGTAACTTATTACACTTAAAAAAGTAATAATATCTCTGAAAGATTATTGTTAAAGAGTGACACATTTCCACTTTCCACTGTGCTGTAAAAAACATACATGGAGTGACCATGACATTTTATGGATTAATACAGTGTTATTTGATCAGAGTGATAATCACCCTGACTCACTGAGAGGCATAGGAGGATTAGAGTCCCTTTAGTCTTAGATTGCCTTTCTCTACATCAGACACAGCGTGACCTAAAGCCTGACGGTCAGAAATAACCCCGGGGCCGAGAAGATAGACAGAAGAAATTAGCAATGACCAAGAGATAGAGTCTTTTCTGAAAGATAGCCCACATCCTGCTTGCTATTGATTTAGTGGATTGGAGATGAATTTATGCTGGACCCGAGACTCTGTTCTGTTTGAGGTTGCTCTGGTTAGCAGCATTGATGTGTCTTAACTGCTTTGAAAACTGCATTATATCACACAGCAGCGAATGCAAACTGATATATCCCAGAATTAGGAAGAATTTTTTCATCAATGTCTGACCTATAGCTGAATAGACCGGTCCGACATTTTGATGTTGTCACATATTGTTGCAACAATAAACGCCTTTAACCACTGCAGGAATGATATTTACAATGCTGATGTGAACATAAGAGCTGCCCCCCTTGTTTCACCTTGGGCCTTCGACCTGCTGATAACTGCAGGCGACTTGCTTGGCTCAAGCCCTTTTCAGGAGTTTTTTACTTGCACTAGATTTCATATAAATCCATGCTGTATGCATCATTTGCTTTGTTATTTTCTAACCACAATATTCCAAACTGAAATCTGTCTTAATAATGATAATTTTCTTTGGAAAAGTAAAGTGCTTCTTGGTATCAAAGGAGCCTCTCTGTTTTGTTGACAGTATTCACATCTGTTATATAGGAGATAGTATAGAAACAATAACTGCTTATTATACAACAAGTCTGCACCCCACTGCTTTGTCTTTGGTATAGTATGTACACAGTATACTTGTGTAAATGTTGTGTGGGTGTGTGTATCTGGTATCCTACCTCCAAGTAGACGACCCATGGCATAACCAGCGTGGCCACCAGAAGGTCGGCGACCGCCAGGCTGACGATCAGGTAGTTGGTGGTGGTCTGAAGGGCCTTCTCTCTGGACACAGCAATGCATACCAGCACGTTGCCGAAGACGATAACGAAGATGAGCAGAGTAAGCAGCATGGCATAGTAGTTGTAAGGGTGCTTGTGCTCTTGATCTGTTTCGTTGAAGCTCCATGTTCCATTATCATTGAAACTGTCATTGTAGGCATACTGGGTTAAGACATCCATTAGCTGTGAGTGACGAAGGCCAAGAACGGGCCCTGCAAAACATGCAGAAACACAGAGAGAAAACAGCATTTAAATGTAGCTGCAATCATGTGAATGTTCGCGGTAACAGTTTATGAAGAAAGCACAAACTTGTTGGGACAATCTGTATTCCTGCAGTATTTTTGTCTTAATCTCTAAAACCCCAATGGACCAAGTTCATTTTAGAATATTCGGGATAATCCAAATGTTTACAACACGAAGTAGAAGGTATTTACCATATTTCCATAAAACTACAGCCCTAAAAAAGCCCTGACTTCAAGAAAAGCCTTAAGTGAACTGGCAGCATTTTAAATGCATCCTGTAGTTTCTGTGGCCTTTAGAGAAAAACGTATCGTGATTTCCAATGGGTATATTTCCCCAGTGCATAACGTAGCACCAATGCTGAATATTAATGTGCTGGTAAATGTGCTTTTCCTTCTTTTTGTAAGGAAAGAGGTGCTGCAAAAGGAATGATACTCAAAAAGAGATTTCAGAACATTTTAGAAAAGGTACACTATAGAGTTTTCTTGTATGCAAATACAGTTGCTACAGTTATTTGCACATTTTGGTTATATTTCATAACTTTTGAGATACAGTACAACAATATGGGGAAATGTTCCATAGCTCTACAAAAAGTGATAGTGTTAGGACAGTCTATGGTTAGGACATGTAGTTGAATATCAGGAACAGGTTTGCATCCAAAAACAGCAATTAGTGTTCCCAAAGTGTTCGGTCTTTAAAACAAACAAACACATATAAACCACAAAAAGGGGAAAGATGTGGAGTTGTCTCCCCTTGACAGACATATCACCCGAATATCGGAAACCCTCATTAGCAGAATTGGTCCGGAAAAACACAACACAAGAGCTTCTTTGTTATCAAAGGAATCATAGTCAGCGCACCCGTGATATACATCCATTTGAAATGACTAGAAAAGCATGATTTTGAAACAACAGTTAATTTTCTTCAATTCTAATCTTATGACTTGCATTTTCAGACAGGAATACCATTATAAGAACTTCTGCTTAGCCAATATGTTACAAAACAGCCATATTGCATCAATATGCACCATTACTGTATAAACGCTCAAAGGACCTTGTGACAGTCAGTAAAACAATGCGTCATTGCGGCAAGAGATTCTGATTAACATATTTAGTGAGCTTCTGCAGCCATCAATCTGTATTTAGCTTACAACATCAAATACAATGTGTGGAATGTGATTACAGCCTGGATATTCCTGCATCCTGGATATTTGAAGTCTGTTTATTTAATCATTTGTCAGTGTCATCTAAATGAAATGTATTTAAATTGTGTGTCAACCTCACAAAATATATAGTTCATTAATATGATCCTGCTCTGTTTTTGCCACGATACTGTGAAGCTAAAATGAAAGCAACTTAATAAAGCTGTACGTATCATCTCTGTGTACGTCAGAAATACACAAACACATTCTATTTTGGAAACTATTGGCAGTGCTGTTCCCTCATAACTGTATAGATTCATGTTTATGTAATCCTCCACTTTCCCAAATACATTTTTGTTCTCCATTGGTACTCCAAGCTGCAGCAATGTCTCCACTTTTGGTAAAATAAGTTTTCACACAGAAGGTGGCCTGTAAAGCTATAAAGTCCTGGTACGATTTTGACAACACTTTCAGTTCTCCCATTTAGCTAATTATCTTCAATTAAGGCCCTTAATTGTTGACTTTCAAAACATAAATAAATGACACTAAAATACACACTGCTTTTGGCTGCTATCATACAGTAGTTCCTCCTCTTCATACGGGCAGCGTATGTGGCAGATAGAAAAACAAATAAATCCTTTGTTCAACTTCTTAGTCTTCATCCCACCGAGTGAGGCAAGTCAAGAGGTTTTATTCCAAAGACAGAATCTTTTAGTTCAATCTTTTTTAGCTGTTAGTGTGTTATTATTTATTAGCTCAACCACAAAACAGAACAACAAAGTAGAGTCAAAAAGAAGAGGACATTTTTTAAATAAAGTTGCGACTTTGGGAGATATCATTGATTTTCTACATATCTTCTTTACCATTAAGATAAGGAAACATAACAGAATTTCTTTTTTATGTAAATGTTTTTTTTTAAGCCACGTTTTGGTTGAAGTCTTTGAGGCAGTGGATTTCTCCATGGTGACCTCAATGAAGAACATATATATCCCTAAGGTTTTTTTTCATATTGTAGATGTTTAGAAACACACTCTGCCCTTCGGCTTTGTTTCACATCTTTTATCTTAATATGGAACTCTTTAACTGAATGTCGTAGCGACATTTATTATCATTGTATATCATCGTTTCATTTTTTCAAAACGCTTTTGTGCCCTTTCCATCATTACATAAGCATGATGTGTCTTTGTCCAGAGGTATATGAATATCTTGAATTTTTCAGGTCACGTTTTACTGGTGAAGGACGGACACTTAGCTATCTGTGATTTTTTAATAGGGTCAGGTACGTGCAACTTACAATACATCTGAATGTCACTGCACTGATTCAATTATCTTTGACTTTCAAAAAGGTTTGCACACTAGTTCTAACACTGAATGTGAATTTTCATTTTAGAGAATCAATACAAAAAAAAGTGACTAATAGAGGGAAATACACAAATAAATACATACAATACATTACAACCCTAAATAGATCTACTATTGAGCCCAGAACACGGCTGAATTCATTACAAACGTTACAAAAGGAGGCCAGGAGAGCCTCAGTGCAGAGAGAAGGATTCAGAGAGTAAAAGTGAAAGAAGAAATAGAGGGTGCGGGTGAGCAGAGAGATCTCCTGTTGGGACTCGTAAGCATTGCTCTGGGGCAGCAGTCTCTGTGTTTACCCTGCAGATGGCCTGTGCTGTCTAATCTCAATTATTTGCCCGCTCTACTTCCTCACTTACAATACATGAGACTGTTCTCATTGCTGTCCTGACAGCGCGTGCTAGCTTTTATAAAGCAACCTCTGCTTTCTCTCTGCTGCCTTCAATATCTTCCATTATTTAAATGACTCCTCTGTGACCTGCACATGATTATCATAATAACAATGTCCTCTTCAGGTGAGGTCAGATAGAGGTCAGGGTGCATCCCCCTAAACAGATTCAGTGTCTTTCACTAGGAATCCCCAACAGAGCCCATACTTGCTGAATGCTAAAACTTGAACCGTTGTCCATTATTTAAATGAAGTGTCACTGTTGTAATAGGTAACTGGACATTCAAAGAGTCCAACACCAACAAAGATCAAACCCAGGATCATAACATTCATTAGGAGCAGCTAATGTTGAGGGCACCTGTCCAAACCACATGATACACTTTTCTTGTGACCTTGGTGCCCCATGAATGCCTTTTTTTTTTTCTTGGTGTCATCCACATTTTGATATTTGAAGCAAGCAGACAACCCACTGCCTTGCGGGCTGCACTGCAATACTGACAGTGCTTATGCAAATATACATAAATGATTTGGTCCAACCCAAATGATTGCCAAGCCAGCCTGTGTTTATACCACAGTGCTGTTGATTATAGTCCCTGATAAAAACAAATGTATCACGTTGTGAGGAATGTTAGCACACATTTTGTTCCAAATGATCCACAATGATAACCAACTGGGTGTGTAATTATATTCAGTCTCTTTCTTCAGAACAATTATATAGAAATAATCAGATCTCTCAAGGAAAAAGTAAAGATGCCAGGCTGCAAAATCATTGAATAACAAAGAATGTCAAAGTGAGTGTCGTCATTTTTTGTCTGGTTTTGGTAAATAATTCTTGAATTGTCTTTTACAATATTATAAAATGGGAAATATGTGTGGTTTAGTATCCCTCTACTTACAAATGTATTTCAACTTCAATGTCTGTCAATATCTAGTTTAAGGTGGGATCTTTTTAAAAAGGCAATGCCTGTCAGATGTCAGGAATGCAGGGTTATCTGTTGTTTTAAAATGACATCAAATGTAATTGCAATAATTATTCTTTTGGGTATTTGTTCCATCATAATAAGGCCACTTACTGTAAGTGTCACACAAACAGAAATAAATCAAACAAGAAAGACTAGTTACAGTGAGATACAATAAAGACCAGATTACAGAATCAGAAGACAGGATTATGTTTTGTTTGGATAAAAGTTGAGAACATCCCCAAACAGAGCCAGAATGCTAACAACAAACATAGTGACAGTGCAGCGTCATACTTCGTGAATGAAAAGTAAACTGTAATATTAGACAAATATGAAGAAGTTAAACTTTAAACATCCATGAGTTAAACCGATAAACTAGGATAAAAGCCACATAGTTGCACATGCATGGTGAATA
>NW_011370923.1:0-4239 GCF_000735185.1 Notothenia coriiceps | reverse complement strand
TATATTACACATAGTTTGTTGGTATTTAGCAGCAAGGGGTGATATAGCCTGTGTTGTGTGTATGTGTGTGTGTAGGGGGGGGGTCAACTAGGGGCTGTGCTGGTAGTATAGTCTGACCGCTGCAGGGACGAAGGACCTGCGGTATCTCTCCGTGAGACAGCGGGGGGTGCAGCAGCCTATCGCTGAAGGAGCTGCACAGGGAGGACAGGGTGTCCTGGAGGGACGTAGTCAGTATGCAAATAATAGTTTCCATATCAGTTAACTTGCACATTCTTTTGAACAATTAATAGTTGGATCTATAAAATCTCAGAAAATCTTTCCCAATGTCCTTGTCCTTATGTTCAAGGTTACCTTTTCAAATGTTTTGCTTCATTCAATCTACAGTCCAAAACCCAAAGAAAGTCATGTTTCTATCAGACAGGCGTGTCACTTGCTTCATCAATGAAGCATGTTGTTTACAATGATGTTTACAATCTGGAAGCAGTACATTTCATCTAAACTATCTCAACACAACTAGCCGCTGATTGATTTCAGGTGAACTGATCCATAATCATCCAACTGTGTGTGTAGGTGGTGTGTAACGTGAGTGATGGACAAATGGTGCTGGGGAACCCCAGTGAGCCGGTGTATCTCACACTGAGTTCTGCCCCAACACACAGAGAAGAAGGTGAGCACACTCAGGTTACATGTTAGCTCTATGCCAGCTATGAGAAGAACAGAGGAGAAAGTCCTGCCAGATATTAGTACAAACATGTGTACATTCCCCTTATACGTTGGCCTGAAAGGAAGACAAGAAGAGGCTGGGATGACGGTCGAACTGGTGTGTGTTCATTTATAATGTATATAATGTTCGTGTTAAGTGTTTAAAACTTACCACACACAGATAGTTTTGTCACCACTGCTAAGCTAAAGTCGTATAATGTTTGCTGTGATGACATTTAGTATCTAATTTAGTCACTGTATTTATGACGGCTTCAGACATCTAAGTGGGGTATTTACTGATATATTTTATATTTTGTGGAACAAAACATTACAATCTCTTCAGCTTGTGCTAACCACAGACCTTATTTCAGGTTACAAACCAAAAACACATTAAAAAAACATTGAATTTGAGATATGGGAGGCGGAAGGGATAAAAAGCTCAATCTTTTTAGGACTCATTCCTGCACCACTCCAATCATTTGCTGATATAAAATGGCTCAACCAAAGTGTAAGCTTCTGCAAGTTATTTGCATGTGTTCATTCATTGTTCTAGTAACATTGTTTTTTGCTGTGTGTTCATCAGACGTGAGTGTGTTCCGGACTACAAGGCAGGTAGGAAACAATGAAGAAATCCTCTTTCTCTGCGGGGCTTTTGCAGACTCCAGTACATTGACCCCAGCTCCATCTTCACCATTGCTGCGTGATACATTCATTGATTGATCATTTATTCATTTCTTATCATGTATTCAATCATTCATTCAAATCCAGCCTCCGCTCTACCATCAGGCAGCCTATACCCTGTCTGGTCAGACCTCCAACATGCAGCCTCAAGCCCCCCCAGCACAGTAAGAACCATCAGCAGCAGACTCAAAAGACGCAGCAGAGCGCCTTGCATGTGGGCAGCCTTCATATGTGAAATGGATTTCATTGGTGACAGGACCATAACTTCCTTGTGAAGTTCTCAAACAACTACAGGATCATTCACAATATGATACCAAACAATGTGATATACTTTTTGTCAGCTCATGTCTGAAACTTTTCTTGCATCTCAGCAGCTCCATTTGTAACTTTGTAACTGTATCAGCTCGGACAAAAATGAAGACTTCTCTTGAAGATAAAAGAAAACAGACATTATAAAATAACATAAGAATCACTGAAGACAATATGTTCAAGACCCTTCAAAGTAGATGTTTACCTCTGCATTTCATTTTAGGATTGATTGTTGCTTCATTCTAACCGTATTCAATCATGGGACCTTATCTTATGTATAGGTTTGTTTAATATACATTTAGAAAATATGTGCCCGTCCAACTATTTGAGAAAAAAATAGATGACCCAAAATGACTTCCCTAAAAGCTTTGCAAACTAACTCTGTTATCTATGAAGGATAATATAAAGGCTCTGGCATTATGTATACATTGTACTTCATATTGGAAAGTAAAGCACCTGCAGGCCAACCTATGGATATCCAGAGAGTGTATGTTCAGTACGGGCGCTCTGGAGTTACACATTGAGTGTTATTTGTTGTGGACCTGAAACAGCCAGGTACATTCTCTCCCTTTGCTCTGCAGGACTGCTGGAGCTGTGTGTGAGCTGAGGTCCAGGAAACCCTGCCACTGCACCAAATCCCAGTGCCTCAAACTGTGAGCATGCCAGCGTGTCACTTCCTTCTTTAGGGAGTGGTGAAGGGGTGACAACTTTGGGTTTTGGAATATATCAGAAAATAAGATGTTTGGAAAACGTTAGGCTACTAACTACATCACAGTCAGATGACTTCACATCACCATATTTGACTCACATTTTTATGCCTTTATTGTTCTTTCAAATGATATTATTATGCCTGTAAATTAATTTAATTTTAATTTTAATTATTGATTTTGATGCCATTAAATATATTTTTGAGTAGCTAACTTACAGTTTTTTTCAGCCACTAACACACACAAATCTCACATAAAGCATAATTATTTAAACTCACACTCAAAGAGACAAACCTCAGCTCAAATCTCCAAAACTCTAAACACATTTTACAGTTTATTTCAATTGCTAAAACACATCTTTTGACAACATGGCTCATTTTCTCAAAACACTCAACACAATTCACAAAAGCTCACACACCCAAAGTGCAAACCACCTCATATATACTGCAGAATGAAGCACTGCACCCAAAACTACATAAACACTTACCAACAGGCACACACTTCCTTCACAGTAGAAGACTCTTTGTCCACCCAACTACACACTGTGGTGCTTTATCTAAAGCACACTCATCTTTTATGGCGTTCTGTATTTAGAGAATTCTGCATAAAAGTTTGTTCAGTCTACATTTGAATCACAAATATACTGTAGTTATACTTTTACTTTTCTCCAAAAAGAAATTGGTGCTACATTCCTGCACAACACATAGTTACAGTTGTGTCAACAAAAATGATGCCTCGGTCAAATGCAGTTTATTGAGAGGAAAACTTTGAGGAGAAATCAATTCCAAAAATCTTTTTACAAAAACAGAGGAGAGAAAAATACTCTGCATTTGACCACCTCACTGGGTCTGACCACAGCCCCTCATCAAGCTGCAGGAGAAGCATCAGCTGCATCCTGACGCTCATACAGATACGGGCATTATGCTGCAGATAACTCTTCAATGACTTCAGTTCATCCTACCTCTCTCTCTTATCCTCCCTCTCTCTCTGATCCTACCTCTCTCTCTCATCCTCCCTCTCTCTTATCCTACAGTATATTTGTGTTTCTGCAGATATGTTTGTAGACTTGAACAATCTGTACATGCAGAATTCTCTACATAGAGGCAGGAGACGAGTGTGCTTTAGATAAAGCACCACAGTGTGTAGTTGGTTGGACAAAGAGTCTTGTACTATAAGTGAAGTGTGTGCCTTTTGGTGCAAAAGTTTGGTTTTGGTAAGTGTTGATGTAGTTTTTTTAAACTACATATTATTCCTTGAAACATCTCTCCATCTTTTATTAGCCTTCTTTAATTTGTTTTCCTTCAAATGTATTGCACAACAACATCCCACTGTACAACTTCTACGTTATTTGAACAAAATTAATGTGTGTGTGTGTGTGTGTGTGTGTGTGTGTGTGTGTGTGTGTGTGTGTGTGTGTGTGTGTGCATGTGTGTGTGTGTGTGGTTTATCTCTTGCAGCTACTGTGAGTGTTTTGCTAATGGACTGATGTGCAGCAACTGTGACTGCTCTAACTGCCACAACAATGCAGAGCATGACACAAAGCGTCAAAAAGCCATTAAGGTTTGCAACGCTTTCGGTAAACATGTCTACGTCATCAACTTAAAGTGGACCTATCGTGCAAAATACACCTTTGTACGTCTTTTATACATGAATATGTGTTCCCGGTGTGTCAGGGAACTCACCAAGTGTCAGAAAACACAACCCTCGGGGGCGTGGTCAGCTGCAGCGCATGCAAAGACAGGGTGGAGGAGAGCAAAATAGAGCGAAATGAGGCATGGCTAAAATGCATGATCTGTTTGGTATTTTGAAAAAGAAAACGTATAAATATACCTTATATAGG
>NW_011370922.1:0-11356 GCF_000735185.1 Notothenia coriiceps | reverse complement strand
GGGGCGCCGCCCCACCTCTTCCCACATAATTACAACTGATAAGTCACATGTAGTCACTCGGAAAAAATCAGGACATTCTGATGTACAGTTTCAAAATAAAAGACCTTTGGGGACAGGGATGATAGCTCATATATGAGACTTCAAAGGTCTTTTATTTTGAAACTGTACATCAGAATGTCCTGATTTTTTCTGAGTGACTACATGGGATGTCCTGCTATCACCCTGGAGTGAGATGGATCTATAATACTGGACAGTTTTTGTTTTATTCTCATCTAAAAACAGGGATGATAGCTCATATATGAGACTTCAAAGGTCTTTTATTTTGAAACTGTACATCAGAATGTCCTGATTTTTTCTGAGTGACTACATGGGGTGTCCTGCTATCACCCTGGAGTGAGATGGATCTATGATACTGGACAGTTTTTGTTTTATTCTCATCTAAAAACAGGGATGATAGCTCATATATGAGACTTCAAAGGTCTTTTATTTTGAAACTGTACATCAGAATGTCCTGATTTTTTCTGAGTGACTACATGGGGTGTCCTGCTATCACCCTGGAGTGAGATGGATCTATGATACTGGACAGCTTTTGTTTTATTCTCATCTAAAAACAGGGATGATAGCTCATATATGAGACTTCAAAGGTCTTTTATTTTGAAACTGTACATCAGAATGTCCTGATTCTTTCTGAGTGACTACATGGGGTTTCCTGCTATCACCCTGGAGTGAGATGGATCTATGATACTGGACAGTTTTTGTTTTATTCTCATCTAAAAACAGGGATGATAGCTCATATATGAGACTTCAAAGGTCTTTTATTTTGAAACTGTACATCAGAATGTCCTGATTCTTTCTGAGTGACTACATGGGGTGTCCTGCTATCACCCTGGAGTGAGATGGATCTATGATACTGGACAGTTTTTGTTTTATTCTCATCTAAAAACAGGGATGATAGCTCATACAATAGAGATTTCAAAGGTATTTTATTTTGAAACTCTACATCAGAATGTCCTGATTTTTTCTGAGTGACTAGATGGGATGTCCTGCTATCACCTTGAAGTGAAATGAGTCTTTGATACTGGACAGTTTTTGTTTTATTCTCATCTAAACACAGAGGGATTATTTTTTTTGACTCTACCGTAATGCATAGGATATTCGCGCACCGCAATATCACGTGAGGGCTGGCTTGACTAGGTTTTCCCGAGTGGAGGCTGGCTTGACCGCAGTTAGTTTAGCATACTCAGCCCGACTCAGCCTGGTTGTTCCTGGCCCTAGAACCACGATTTTAAGGGGTCATTTCTCCCAAAAAAATAATGTTTTACTCACTATATCAACAGCCCCCCCAAAAATATTTTCCACCAGCCGCCACTGCTGGTATACCAGCTTCACCAACAACGCCATGCTGGTGTACCAGCTTCACCAGCAACGCATGGTATGCCAGCTTCACCAGCAACATCATGCTGGTCTACCAGCCTTTTGCGCCGGCAGACCAGCATAACAACCAGCTTCACCAGCATAGACCAGCATGAAACAGCATAAACCAGCAAAGACCAGCATGGACTAGCATGAAGTCCATGCTGGCCCATGCTGTTTTTTTCAGCAGGGTGGTATCTATAACTCAACAGTTTCACTCCGTGGCAAACAATAGAATCTATCAAAAACATAACACATTGCTGTTGACTGACTGTCTGGGGAAAGACATGTTTATACACTTTACTGTGATTGGAAAGGATTTAATTTGTCTGTAAAACATGCAAACATGCCTGAAACTAGGACTGAGCTGTGTACGGGGGTAGAAAACATGCACGGTAAGAGAGGTGCCTTGTTACCATGTCAACACAAAGCATGCTCTCATGGGATCAGCCTGCAGTTGCCGTGGAGACCAGCTAGAGTCTGTAGCAGTGAAATTATGTAAAAAGTATATGTTTTCTAATAATTGCAATTTGCAGGTGAATGACATACTGATTCAAAATCCTGATATTTGAAAAAATCCATTACATCAGAGCTATTGAGGGTATACATATTTTGAAATGCTTTTCATATATTCACATTTAAAAGTCAATATATCAACTTACACATACAACACTTATACATGGTAAACACTTTGTATTAAGAATAAATCAGTTGACTACTGTTAGTGAAATATGAATATGGTTGTACTTAATGAGTATTATACATAATATATATACCATGTATATTATGTTACATATAATATACTGTATATAATATGTTAGTGTATAAAAATACTAAATATCTATTTATTTAGGTTAAATATTATAGTGTTTGTATTAATGATCTTGTAACTGTTATATAAGAGCACTTGCAACATGTGATGCAGCTCATACTCAGACTGACTGTCTTTCTTCATGTTGTCCACAACTGGGCCTCGGACACTGACATTTAACACTAGTGACCATGGAGTGGACAAGAAGTGGATGTGTATGTGTAGCAGTATTTTTTGCATTTGTCTTTTTATGCTGCCATGAACTGTTTACATCACTATTATCTGTTCAATGACATTAGACTAAACAAAAGATTGAAACCGATAACACATAATTCCTCAGGCTTTGTAAGAATCCTGAGTTAAAAAGAGAGCAACTCCATCTGTGTTGTGTTTCTAAAGTGCAGAAAATAAATTTGACTCATTATAGACACATGTATAAGCATGTGCTGTATGACCTGGTGTATTACATGGTGTAATGGGGCTTGAGGTATGAGTTTTACTCAATCAACTCACAAATCATCCATCTGTTCTCTGCCTGAGAGAATGAAAGCAGTGCACATAAGGAAAAGCAGCCACATCAACATTAGCTTTGCTGCACCCTTGTCTTTGTGGGTGTATCAACTAGTGTGTGGGAGGAAGTAGATAGGTGGGGGTGCAAGCATATAACTGTTGGCGGTAAAGTCAGTCAGTCAGTCAGCCCACGTGACTGTTGAAGGTAAGCTCGCCACTGTCACTGCACTTCCTTTGCCAAGCAGTCGCTTTCACTTCTGCACAACCCGATCATCATCCAACTCTTCCAGGCTCTCCTGCTGATCACACTGTGTAATCTATTTTCTCAACTTGTCCTCTTGAAGCCTTTGTTTGACAGCCAAACACTCAGCCAGCCCTTCTCCTTCACTCACTCTCCTCCTCTCTGCCTCACCACTTTCATAGTGCATCTTCTCTCTCATTTGCATTTGTTCGGCTTCCTCAACAAGAAGCAGTTGACATGAAAGAGCTGTGAGAGAGGAACAGATTGCATGAGCAGGTACACTGAGGATGGGGCTGTTCAGTGTTCAGCACTCTCTAAGTCAGACGTCTGTTGCTGATTGAAGAGTATTAAGGTAAGTGACTTCTCACTGATTGATTTCACAGTTTTCAGTTGTGTTCTGGTATCTTAGTTTATTCTTGCCTATACACCATCAGGTATTTTCTATTTCATTCCCTCATAAGATGAATAATTATAAATCCAATTAATAGAGACAGAATGAAACAAGAAATTAGTCTAGAGATGTTTGCTTTTTGGTTACAGCTTTGTTAAAGTGTGTTCTTGCTATAGCAGAAGCTGGTTTTCAGAACAAGTTTTGCCTCTTTTTAAAACCGCTCCAAAGGCTTTTTTTTCGGCTGACACACTTTATTTGGGAGATGAAAGCTTCTTATGTACGAATGTCAGATGTCAGTCCCTCGCCCCTCTCCTACGTCCCTCCTTCTCTCTTTGTACTGCATGTACCTGCATACAAAACACATCTTAAGAGCTGTATTCCTGCACAGCCTGCTCTTAAAATTACTTAGCACAGATTTGAATGCCTCAATTTTTCTCTGCGCTCTGTAACATGAATATTACTGCTAACATTTAAATGTTTATTTTGGTGCTGTAGAATTGCACCCATGTCTTTCTGGATTGTATACACATGAACATTTCCAAATTTTTTTGATTGCCATATCAGCCATCTATCCGAACAATATTGCATATCTGTTATCATTAGTTGCTTTTGGATATTTATATGGTGCTTTGCTCCTGTCTTCTTTTCTGATGATGCTATGCAAATACTCTCCAAAACAGAACACTAATATCCTCCTTATGAGCAACTAGCATCTTGGCTAAAATCGATTGCAATGTTTGATCTGAGTCACAGCAGAGGTCTAATGCAAACTGTTCTTATCTTACAGGTAATTGCAGACTTGGATCTGGTACATCACGACAGCAGCAGGGTTACCATGGAGACTGGCAAGCCAGGATTGCAGAGTGCTTCAGTGCACATCAGCACAGTCGCAGAGCAGAGAGAGGGAAGGATGGACCTCCAGGCTCCACTGACGGCGGTTTACATCCAAGCAGTGCCTCCTGCAGCTCCCCGAGAGCCAGCCACACTGCATGTGGCCATGCCGCCACTTTACTCCAAGGAGACACTTCCCTTTCTCACATTCCATATTACTGGAGGACTGCAGTGTCAACCGGGATTGAGTCTGCTCGCGGATGCTCCTGCAGCCAGACCCAAGTCCACAGGAAAACATGTATGTTCTCACTGTGGACGGGACTGTATGAAGCCCAGTGTGCTGGAGAAGCATCTCCGCTGCCACACCGGGGAGCGGCCGTATCCCTGCACCACCTGCGGAGTCTCTTTCAAAACTCAGAGCAACCTCTACAAACATAAGCGTACTCAGGCTCATGCTCGCCTCTGGTCTGAGTCAGAGCAGAGCAGCATGAGCAGTCTGGACAGCATGTCCGGCTCCAGAGAGACCTGTACCTCCAGCCCGTCTCTGGACGAGCGGAGCGGGGAGTCCAGCAGCGTGGAACAGGATGCCAAACCTGCTGACACCAACAGCCCGGCCAGTACTGCAAAGGTCTTCTCTGTACAGACGCAGGGTCCTGTCGGTACACAGAAGGCCATGACCCATGCAGGTCAGAAGTCAGAAGAAAATGAATGTGCAAAGGTAACAATAAAAAAACAGAGGACGGAAAATGAGAAACCTCCACTGACTGCCAGTCGACATCTTCCCCTTCAGAGACAAGAAGCCACTCTGTTCTCCAAGCAGTGGGAGAGCTCTGTATCCAGAGGAAAATCCCAGGGCCATGAGAGCACAGACTCAGGCTTCAGTGAGAGCGGGGACCACTACCCAAGCCCCGGCAGCCTTTTAACTGACCACAGTATAGATTCCCTTACCGAATCCACTAAGGAGTATCCTCAAGACACCACCAGCACAAACACAACTTCAGGACCAGGCCAGGCTGAACAGGAACACAAATACATGGCAAAGGAGCAGAAATCACTAGAGGAGCACATATCGAAGCTGATTTCAGAGAACACAGCTGTTGTGGAGGACAAACAGCTAGAAAACGTTAGGCCACGAAAGACAGTTCTGTTCCAGCAGGGTAGCATTGACCTCCCCATGCAGTACACATACAAGGACTCCTTTCACTTTGATATGAGGATCAGTAAGGCTCCAAATGTTGGCTTACAAAGACACAAGAAGCCCAACTTCTACACCTCCGTGCCCACTCAGCAATCCAACACCGTGGAGCATGCCCCCCTCATCCGCAGCCACTCCCTCCCTTTCAGTGTGGCGCTCCTGCAGCCGGACAGGAACAGCCCAACATCCTGCTATCAGAATGATTATGTAAGAATTGTCCGGAGGGAAAGCTCTGGCCAGATCACTCCGACAGGTTTTGTTCAGCCTGTGAACCAGCATACATCCCCCCACCGCCCACTGGTCCGGCAGACAGCCGTAGATGGCAACCACGCAACAGACGCTCTTTTCACAAGTTCATCTGTGGAGGAGGCCAGCACCGGCAGTCTCAGCTGCGACGGTGACGGTGGTGACATTTGTGGAGAGCCAAGCAGCAGAAAGTTCCGGAGGAAAAAAGCACAGAAGTTTGCCTACAACAAGTGGTACATGTATGGGGGAGGCACATTCAAAAAGCTTTACAATGCTGAAAAGGGTGGTGATGATAGCGTTATCAAAGGCAGGAAATGTTCCACAAACCCAGAGCAGGAGGTTGGGCGGGGCCTGCCAAAGAGTTTGTCAGTAGTTCATAAGGAGACAGTAACAATAACAGATTCAACCATAAACCTCACAAGCAGCAGTGCTACAGTGTGCCATTCAGGCTATCTTCCTGCAGAAACCCCTGTCTTTGCAAAGGTTTTGAATATAAAAACTAGCCAGCTTCATACATCATGCAGCTCTCTCAGGACACCGCTTCGGAGAAACCTGTCTTTGTCAGTACTGCCAGTTTCTTCAATTGGACCATTGGTTAGCCACCAAACAGACAGTGTGAGCAGAGCAGAAGCAGGAACAATTATTGATGCAGAAAAACATTTTGACTCCACATTGCAGCTCTGTGGAGCCAATATTATCTCTGACAGGAAAAAAAAGAAGACTAATGACAAAATAATTTGCCTTCTGGAGATGGAAACCAAACCTAACACACCGACACAAAAACACTCTGTCAGTAGCAGTACACCTCAGCAGGATAAAGATCTCAGTTGTATGAACCCTCCAAAAACTCAAAAACACATAGCGCTCAAAGCAGCTCTTCTACCCACATGCATTATCAATGCAAATACATTGTTTGTTAGCACTTCACCATCTGACCCCCCCACTGCCAAGGCGAGCTTCCTGCCCAAATACCAGCTAAAGTTACCTCATGATTCTGAATCTGGTGCAATTCCTTCACTGAATGGGGTGGATAAAACAACAGGAAGTGATGGCTGTACTTTGAACTCTGTTCTGTCACCCTGTCAGAGTAAGCAAAGCTTTGCCTCGTTCAAAACTTCTGGGAGGAAAAGTGTTCATCCCGTCACACCAAAGCAAACTTGTGATATCATGAAGACAAATACTCTCAGCTCCACACAAGACCAGATCCCCTTGACTTGCACAGCCACAACCCTTTGTCAGGCTGAAAGACTAAATCCAAGTGAAACAGTTGGAGTAGCTGTAGTGCACAGGCAATTCTCATCAACCACAACAACCACAGCCGGCCTGCAAAGTTACCAGACAGGATTATTCAGCACTTCAATACAGCCATCCAAATCCTCAGGGGGCTCAGTGCCTGTACAGTTACCCAGACCTCTTGCACCTGTGGTTGCAAACTGTTCTTCTACTCCTTACTTAACCACAGCAAACTATCAGTCATCTCCTGCTGCCATTACAGCTCTCTCACAAAGTCAGACTAACCTCCCCCCCCCTCTGTCACACACACAACTCTTGCCAGCATCAGAGCATTTCAGCTCTGTAAACAGTGCATATGGCAGCTCAAACCCCCCTGTGGTGCCTTCTCACATTGTACCGTTGGACCAGATGCGGCCAGATGATCAGAATGTGTTTCATGTTCACACAGCAGACCTCCAGATCTGCCTCCAGATCATATCTGACGAGCAGCTGGCTCTCATTGAACCCCAAATCGAGAGGCAATCAGTCAGTGCCCTCTCACAGAGGTGTGATGTGGAAGCAACACTCCCGGAAGTGATCCATAACAAAACTCTAAACTTTGATTTGGAACAAAGTGTGTCTTTACCCACACTTAACATGGAGAGAATAAAACCTCCAGTGCCCGTTCTATTTGTGAAGGCAGAGCTGACTGAACAGAAAAACTTCACTCAGGATACACCATCAGCTGAATCTACACATCCTGAAGCACTTGGCCCATTGCATCGCCCACATAAAAGTTACACGGTCACTGTGACTCAGAGCTCCACTGGTAATGTTACGTCAACTGCTGCTTCACTCAGCGATGTCAAGTCAGGAAGGGGCCAATCTTCAGAGGAGGAACACTCTCTTTCACTGAACTGTTGTGCTGAGGAGCACCGGAGGCTCGGCCGCGGTGGGCTGACCTCTCAAACAAGATCTGAGAGACTGGGCCAAGCAAGACAAAACATACTTAACAATCAAGCAGGTAATGTAGGCACACTTAAAGCTGTGGAGGATGCCTCTGCATATGAAAGCAGGAAGTTAGATAGTGGAAGAATCCATCCCGGTCAGGCCTCCGCAACTGCAAGTGCTGATCAACTTTCTGGGTCACTTTCTTCATCTTCAATCAATAAATGCGAACATCCAAGACAGTTGAAGCCACAAGCATCCATCTCCTGCAGTTATCCACTGCAAACCACATTATCCCAGAACCTTTCACAGAAAAGTGAGCTGTCACAGGATGTAGGCAGTTCAATCCACTCAGAGAAACCCCTCGCTCAGATTGTTCCAGTGTCTTCTAGTATCCAGGTAGAAAGACCTGAAGATGTTCCAGATGTCTTCAGAAGAAATCAGAGCCCTGCTGCAGGTATATGTGAATATTTTAATCAAATTAAGAATGTGTGAATGTGTCATTGATTTCCCTTTGTGGTCGAGAACATCTGATTTTAAATTAAACACTGACAGGAATGGCAAAAAAAACTCACAATTAGTGTTCAGCCACAGAATTATGGGAAAATGTAATGATAGTAAAACATTCAGTATCGCCATGACAACCAAGCCTTTAGAGCAGGGGTTTCAAACTTAATTAGGGTAATAACTTCATAATTAACTAAGTCTGAAAGCAGAAGTCTAGGGCAAATAATTGCAAGTCTCTTCAGTGTGCATGTCACAAAATGAGATGCATTGTGGACATATAGTTTATGGGCAATGAGCTTCTGTAAAGCGACATGTAACCGTATATTAAACGTGTTATATTCTTTGCAAGCTCTTGCGGGGCCACACAAAAGGAAGTCACGGGCCGGATTTGAGTTTTGAGTTTGACACCCCTGCTTTAGAGCCAGTCCCTTTCTTCACCTGCCACATGACTTTGCCCCCTGATAGAGGCTTTCCCTGCTGAAGACCATACTGAGGACCCATAATGTGAACATCCCATGACCTCATCGTCATTGCACAGGGTGCTGGGGTTCAGAAAAAACTCTAATGTGACTTACATACAAGTAGGCAAGAAAAAGTATGTGAACCCTTTGGAATATCCTGGTGTTATGCATGGATTGGTCATTACATGTGATCTGATCTTCATCTAAATCACAATTATAGACTAAAACAATCCATTTGAACTAATAGCGCACAGATGATTGTATTTTTCTAGTCCATTATGAATAAATCATTCAAACATTCACAGTGTAGGTTGGAAAAAGTATGTGAACCCCTAGACTTTAACGAAAGTAAATTGAGTTAGGAGTTATCAAACTTTTTTTTTATTCAGTGCTCTCCAAAATAACACCACTGTGCACCTGAAGTCTTGCCTAAAACTACAAAACTATACTGGGAAAATGTTTTTTAGTCTTATTAAACTATGGTTGCATTGAAGGAAAAGAACAAGCAGCACTACGTATGGCAGAAAAACTGCACCACATACCAACATGTAAACATCATCCCATCAGTAAAGTACGGTGAAAGGAACACCTTGATTTGGGGCTGCTTTGCTGACTCAGGGCCTGGACAGCCTGCCACCATCAAGGGAAATAATAATTTCCAAGTTCATCATGATATCGTCATGATACACATGAAAGATTAAACATGTTTGTGTATTATTAGCTTACACTCATTATGTGCGTCTATATTTGTGACTTACATAAAGATCAGATCCCATTTAATGACCAATTCATGCATAAAACCAGGAGGGTTGACATACTTTTTATTGCAACTTTATATAATACTTATGAACAGACTGCACTGGGATAGTTGTCACTAAGTGGTTTGACTCAACACATTCTAAGAGAGAAACCAGTTTTAACCACAAGAGGGCCCTATATGATCACTGTTTCTTTTTGCAATTTGAAAAAATAAATGCAGGAATTATTATTACAAACAAATAATCAAAAGAGTTCTCGCTTAAACATCTCTCCATGGAAAACTGAAATCATTGTCAAACCTCTCAGTTTCATTATACCCCGTCCTGCATACAAGACTAATGTAGCCACTCGTTTTTTAAGAAGTTTGGGACTTCAGACAATTATCAAGTTCCTAGTTGTCCGGAAAAGACTCAACACCAACATATAGCAGACAGGTGTAGAGGAGTGGGCCGGGGAGGATATCCTTTCCTTACAGCAGCAGACAATTCTAATTCAAAGAGAGATCGCATGTCCCTTTGTTTTCCCATGTCTGCCACAAGAACATGTATTGCTGTCTTTTATTTGGTTGATGGACTGGTAATATGATGTTAGTATGAGATAGATATAAGATTTACAACAATAATAATATAATATATTATGATAAAGTATTTTTTGGTGCTTTTGAAAAAATCTGTACCAGTTATAGTTTCTACGTTAAGAGTTTTACATTCCCTTAGGGCTGATAGAGGAGGCGCAGACCATGGGCCCAGGAGAGAGCACCCAGCAGGGGGGCTCCCTGCAGGGCCGGGCCCGGCAGAGTGGAGGAACCAAGAGAGACCAGCCCAAGTCACGCTGCACACATACAAGTTCACCAGATATGACGAAGGCAGAGGTGAGATGGAATGTGTTCACAGCTCGCTGATGCAGATTTATTCTACAATTATTTTATCCTCACCCTTTCAGAGTTTCCTCACACATAAATGTACAGCCTGAACAACTTCCAATCATCTCTTGTCCTTTCTATGGTTCCTTACCTCCTTCTTCACATGTGTACATACACTAAACATAAACCCACGCTAAACTACAGACAGGCAAACAGCAAGTACACTTCAAATGCACAGGATTTTCTCCCATCCAGCATTCTTTCTAGTTTCTAGTGTTTCATTATCCTTAAACCTTCAACCAATCCCTCACAGATTCAGACTATCCTGATCTTGAGATCATGTGGGAGGAGGTTTCAGGTATAATGGGGTTAACAGATTTGTTTTTCATTTTTTAAAGGCATTTATCAAGAGAGAGAGAGACAGAGACATAATGTTGTTCTAATTAAATATTTGCAGCATAGTAAATATATAAGGTGTACAATATAAACGTAAATATATTTGACAGAACAACACACAGTGGCAAGTGAGATATCATTTATGAGGCTTTACAGAGATGTTTGCCAAAGATAAACACATCAGCAACACATTATGAGAAAAGCACTTACACAAATCTTTACTATATAACAAATCCTTGGATTATCTTTTCATCATTTATGTCACTTTAGCTTTGCAGAGCTTGAGAAATGCAGGAAGCAAATGACAAGCTTCAATGGAGGGAGGATTATGATTGTAACACGGTAATACTCTTCTCTTTTGAACAGGCAGAAGACATAGAGGTAAAGGGGAATGCCTTTAAACACTCTTGGCATTCTGAGCAGCGTTTTCCCCAGACACACTCAGGAATGTCTGAGTACCCTCCACAGATCAAGTCAGAAACTCTGCACTCTGCCGGCAGTGAGGCCAGCCTTTCCAACTGTCCACAGGCCCCATTGGAAATGAGCAACTTCTATTTTTCCGGCAGCACTCTT
>NW_011370921.1:0-1681 GCF_000735185.1 Notothenia coriiceps | reverse complement strand
CATCAACCCAGATCAGACTGCCTTGCATGTCGTGTTTTACGGTTGAAACGCCCCACACACACACACACACACACACACACACACACACACACACACACACACACACACACACACACAGAGTCATATCCTGTGTCTGTGTGTGTCACATGTGAGTAAGTGTGTGTTCGTGTGTGTCAGTATGCGGCGTGTCGAGGCCTGCAGCAGAGAGGAGATATAAAGCCTCTCCGGAGTTTCTCTCTCCATATTTACAGGATTCACACACACTCTCACACACACCATGAGGACCAGCTGGATCTCAGTGTGTGGACTACTGGCTGCAGTGTGTGCCGTGCAGGCCACACACACATTTTACTGTGAGTACCTGATGCTGTTTACCTGTAGCTTTCATGTCGAGGTGAGTGGGCTGTTTGTCTCAGGCCTCAGAGGAAAGACAACCTTTCAAATCTAAATGTAATGGTTTATTTGACTCGCTTGTTTCTGTAGATTTAACCTGAATCAATCGGATGTATTTAGTGAACCTGGACATGTTTTTGAAGCTCTACAATTGTCTTTATAATTGTATGTATTTGTTATAATGGCTGGTATAGCTGATCACGATCTCTGCTTTGTTCCGATGTCTACCACATCATTATATAAATTAATATAATAATAAAAAAACTCAAGCCCAACTCAATTAGTATTTATAAAAAATATATATAACGAGAGAAATTACCTTAATTATCTTTTGAAGCTGAACGTTTATCTGATGATTGAAGCACCATCATTCTGTTGTATCTAATGATCACTATCTCAGCCTTGTAATATAACTAATAAGCTATATGTATATGATTAGATGTATTTGTATTACCCAAATGGTATTTTATAATAAATGCATAAAGACAGAATTTACGCTTATTGTATATTTTAATTATCCTGGACATTTATTTGATAATTGACGGCAGTGTTAGTATACTATAAAGAATGATCACTATCTAAGGTTTTTTTTAAAGCAGCTATCAAATAAATCTGTTTTAATTGAACAAAAACCACAACAAAGGCACTGCTCTCTATATAATAACTCAGAAATACAGCGAGGAACAAAGCTGAACAATCATTGTAGAAATAAAAAGGATATTATGTACAGATTTATATTTTTGAGACTGTTTATCAAACAATAAATGCGGGGATTCACATTTTACAAGTGAAGGATCCTGCGGTGCGTTGGGCGTGTCTGCCCTCCGGACAAGAGTTTAGACTCAGACTCGTGTCAGGATTTGTCATACCTGCACTCAGGTAAACATTAGGTGAGTCAGGAAGCATCAGACACCCTGACAATGAGACGCACCTTAACGCGCCATCAGTATGTAGTGTCTCTACTTTAAAGAGTTCTCTCCTGCTGATGTTCAGGTGTATATCAGTATGTAGTGTCTCTACTTTAAAGAGTCCTCTCCTGCTGATGTTCAGGTGTATATCAGTATGTAGTGTCTCTACTTTAAAGAGTCCTCTCCTGCTGATGTTCAGGTGTATATCAGTATGTAGTGTCTCTACTTTAAAGAGTCCTCTCCTGCTGATGTTCAGGTGTATATCAGTATGTAGTGTCTCTACTTTAAAGAGTCCTCTCCTGCTGATGTTCAGGTGTATATCAGTATGTAGTGTCTCTACTTTAAAGAGTCCTCTCATGCTGATGCAGGTGTAGTGTGTC
>NW_011370920.1:0-2108 GCF_000735185.1 Notothenia coriiceps | reverse complement strand
CACACACACACACACACACACACACACACACACACACACACACACACACACACACACACACACAATCACACGCCTGCATTTGGTCGTTGCCAAAAGACACACAAACAAATCCTTTTATGTGCAGCCCATGCTTAATCCAGGAATGAAAACAGCAGGGTTGGGAGGGTTACTTTGAAAATGTATTACAATATGAGTTACCTGTGAACAAATCTAACCAGTAACCTCGTCTAAGTATCACATCTAAGAGTAACTTGATTACTTTCCGTTACTTTGGGATTACCTCAATATCAAATGCAAAGCAACTTTAGGGAACTTTGGGATTTTAGCCTTTGCAGACCATTAACATGCCAAAAGCATAATAGGGCCTCTTTAGAATATCCATAGATGGTTATATTTTCACTCAATTAAATCATTTTTGAATTCAAGGCCACAAGCAAGCTTCGATGTTAGCGAGTTGCGTAATTTAGTTTATAAATGCAGCTATATAGAATATTTTTTCGTCATTAAGTTGGTAGTCGACTGCTTCGTGAGGCAGATTGGAAGGAAATAACCTGCCGTGACACCGTATTTTTAAGTTGATTCAACTTTGGTTCAAGCTTTACCTGCCTTTATTACCTCATTCACACCAACGGTGTTTCAGGGCCGGTTCGGAGCTGGAGCTTGAAAAGCACCGGGTTTTCGTGTTCACACCGCAGCGGAGCCGCCTCTTAGCTCCGGAATCCGGTTCGTTTCAAGCACCAAAAAATTGTCTGGCCAGAGCAAAAGCACCACATACATCACGCTTACGTCGAGGCGGAGGCAGGGGAAGGGGCGGAGGCAGAGGCAGGGGCGGGATCAACTCCTGAACAACAACAAAAAGCCGGCGTTTTATCCAGTTTGTACACAACGATGGAGAAACTTAACAAGCAGCAGTGGTCCACTGAAGAGACCAGCTACCTACTGGGAATCTGGTCTTCTGAAGAGGAACAGAGGAAGCTGGAGCACAATCGGCCATTGTTGTCGGTTTGGCTTTATGAAGCAGGCACGCAAACGGTTACGTCATGACGCAAACGATGACGCAATGACGCAGCACCAGTCGGACTCTGGGCGGTGTGAAAAGAGCCGGAGCTAAACCGAAGAACCGGTTCTGAACCTGAAAAGCTCTAGCACGGAGCTTGAACCGGAGTTGCGTTGGTGTGAATGAGGTATATGTGAATACATTGGGCTACTCAGCCTACGCACATGGTACATTTGATAAATGGCCACTATAACGTGCTTCTGTGATGATTGCAAATATGACCATAAACCAAAAACTCACACATTTCTCTTTGGCATGGGGAGTTTTATGGGAGGTATTTTCACTTTCCAAGATCACAGCCATTATTTGGTTCACCACAGTGTTATCCTAAGCCTGAAACAAGAGAGCTGCTGGGTAAATTATTGATTGAGTGTGTGCCACCCCTGGCCCTCAGTAGCCACCGTGTCCCAGTCCAGTGTCTAAGAGCTATTAGTGGTGACAGTAAGGAGACAGGAGACATGATAGCAGATCACTGGGAAGCTGGCAGCCCCCGTCTTGAGGGACTGCGGGACTTCTTCAAATGATTTTCAGCCCTGACTTCTTGTTGAGTTAAACTGATGTGCACACAGGGCGCCGTCACTTACTTTCCTGTTGCAGGCCCCCACTGAAGGAGCACAGTGTGTATGGATGTGGACGGTTGGATGTATGTGTGTGTGTGTCATGAATCGTAATGAAGTTGGCATTTAAATTAGGAGGACAAGGGGGACAAAGTTCGCTCTTCCATCAATGTCTGTTGATTCCTTGGTCAGATAAATTGACAGTATAGAAACATTTAAAAGGTTATTCTATGCAATATGTCCATCATTTCTTATTGAAAACCAGACTATGCTCTAATGCAGTCTGCTAAGATGTCACTTGAACATTTAAGTGGCTCTCAGTTCGGAGACAACTAATGAGTCAACTGTTTTACTTTGGGAATGATACACTTTGCTGTTGCAGATTTAAATTCAAGTCAAAGTCAACTTAATTGTCAATCTTTCAGTTTGTGTGTACAGACGGAGAGATCCAAATACCGTTTCCCACAATCCCGAATACTAAAATACAAATATAT
>NW_011370919.1:0-2012 GCF_000735185.1 Notothenia coriiceps | reverse complement strand
CACACACTCTCAAACACTGACACACACACTCTCAAACACAGACACACACTCTCTCTCTCTCTCTCTCTCAAACACAGGCGCACACACACTCTTTTAAACACAGACAGACACAGACAGACACACACACTCTCAAACACAGACACACACACTCTCAAACACAGACACACACAGACACACACACTCTCAAACACAGACACACACACATACACACACTCTCTCTCTCTCTCTCTCCATAGTTTTTGAACGGGTGGCAAAATGGTCAGATATACAACTCAATGCATTCTTATGGGATGCAGTGCTGCAGTTGGTTGTCTTTGATCTCTGGACACACACACAGGTGTTATGATTGGGTGTTATGAGTAGGTGCTCAGGAATAGAAACAAACACTGACAGACTGGACTTTAACAAACTGTCTTAGCCTATTATTTTCTGTCTGATGGAGACTTCATACAGACTTCAACAGGTTCCACATATTTTATACATTATGGGTGACGTATGGTTTTAGTCGAAAAGTTTGCAGTCAAAATATTCTGCTGCTTTCCCAAGCCTTTTTACTTTCTTTTCTCATCTTAATACAAATTCATTCACTACTACTTACATCTGATATTTAACTCTTTCAGCCTATTTTCAGCTGCAGAAACCATTCAACTATTCTTCACATGTTCATCTGATTTGCAGATGGACAGGAGGAAGAACCCGTCATCAGTAGACATTCAGAAGGTGCTTCTGGACATGAGGGAGTACCGCATGGGCCTGATCCAGACCCCAGACCAGCTGCGCTTCTCCTACATGGCCGTCATCGAGGGAGCCAAGCTCACCCTGCCAGAGTGCTCAGCAGCGCAGGTAGCACAGGGCTAGGGGGTAACCCTGTAATTACCTCAGGCTCATCTCGAGCTGTTATGTTGCAGCAAACCTCAGATACCTGAGGCCAGACAGGAGAAGGCCAAAGTCTGCAACTGTATTCCATCAAATACACTGTTATTGAAACCATTGTGCAGTCTTATGTAAACAGTTTTAGTCAATGAGCTAGAACAGACATTTTTACAGTTTTAAGCTCTAGTTTTTACATTAAAACCATTTTTGGAAACAGGCGGAGGTTATTCACCAGTCAGTGAGTTTAGGCACCTTAATTAACAGCCATATCCTTGTAACTGAGGGCTTGGGTCGCACACCTAGTATTGATATCATTTATTTGCACCTCTCCCTGCTCCTGGTAATATGCAGCTATTTTTAGGCTTTGAACTACAAATGTATAAACTAGTGTTAATTTCGTCAGCTATTTTTTTATTTAGTTTTAGTCTTAGTCCTGTGTTAAATTTCCTTTTTCGTTTTAGTCATATTTAGTCACCTTCATCCTGTTTTTATTTAGTCAAGTTTTAGTCGACTAAAAGTCTGAGCATTTTAGTCTTATTTTAGTCAACTAAAACAGTAACTATTTTAGTCAAGATTTAGTCGACTAAAAGTCTGAGAATTTTATTCATATTTTAGTCAAAGAAAACTACTTTTTGTCAAGGAACACTGTTGAGTCTTTTTTAGTCATCAGATTATATAGAACATTTCAGTCAAACTAGTCTAGCCAAAACCAATAATTTGTCATTTTAGTATATAAATAAATAAGATTATATCTTGTCCTTATTTGATGAAAAACACAGGTTGAATGATTAAGAATGCAGCTTTGCAGAGTATCTGCTCAGGTTTGTGGTGTGTTTACCAGCTGTGTTATGGCCACATTGCTTCCCTTCTGATGAAACAATGCATTCGCTTTTTTTTTCTCCGCTTCATTGTAGCTAAAATGGGCCCAAATATCACATCGTTTCTTTCTCCCAAGCAGACGTGGCTTTAGACTTTTTCGTTGTCAGTCATTTTGACGGACAGGATTGTAACATTTCCGTCATAATCCATTATTACCCGTCGAGTGCACAATTTAACACTCACTCGCGCTGACGGGGGGGTATTCGGTTAGCGCGAGTGCGACCACTGCTCCCAAGCCCTGTTGTTGCCATTTTATTTTT
>NW_011370918.1:0-5713 GCF_000735185.1 Notothenia coriiceps | reverse complement strand
GATCGGTTTACATTTTAATAATCAAATAAGTATGTGAACATAACCAATAACCTACCATAGCCAATAACAAATACATGTAAACTAGTTTATTTCTGTTGTTCATTCATATCTTATTTTACCTAGTTAACATTTATTTATGCATATTTTTGTATCTCTCCAACTTTAAACGATATTTTTGGTTTACTGTCCTATAGTATACATTGGAATGATTTCAAACCTGTTTTTATTCATCCTAATAATTATAAAGGAGTACCTTTGAAATATGTGTTTACATAATTTGTGGTCAAAACGTTTGAGACCCACTGAGATAAGTTAGACTAAAATTAACTATCTAAACACTCGGAGTCCTTTACCTCACTGAGCCTCTCAGTCTGACAGGAGAGCTCTCCTCCACCCTGGTTGTAGAAACATCTACTTCTTATATCCGTTAGCGCAGCTAGCACCAGATTCTAATAACAACAGCGCCAGTACCGGTGTGCCCTCTCTCTCGCTCCCACGCTCGCACTTTGGCTGTGAGCTGCGGGCGCCTGATGAGCCAACATCCCCCACTTTCATCACTTACAGCGCCCCTCGTACAGGGCAAATGAAAAGTGTAACCGAGGTGAAAAGGGTGTTACATTTACTTAATTATGAATGTTGTTACATCAAGGCCAAAAATTAGGATGAGTGCCAACGGTCAAAACTTTTTTTTCCCCTCCCAGAGCTACCAGTGCAGCGTCCCCCAGATCTGGCGCCCTAGGCCCTGCCAGTACATACAGTGGCAAGGTCTCAAGATTTAGCAAAAATACACCTTTATTGAACATACAGTAACACAAATACTACAAATCCACATAACAAACAATCAAAAATGAAAGAATGAATGACTTATTATTTAAAAAACATTTCTGTACCTGGCTGGGGCCCCCTAGCAGCGGCGCGCATATTTCAGCAGCGGCGCTGCGCTGCCACTATTTGTATATAGGGGAAACACTGGTATGCTATAAACTATTTTCTTTCAAGTGGCTTGAAAAAGTGATATCTCAACCGACTGACAGATTCCAAACACACAGCCTTTGTCAGCAATGTACCTGTCAACCTGCCTTGACTCGCTAAAAGAGCAGTGCTCAAAACAAAGTCCTGGCTCATTGTACTTTCCAACTCCTGCTTTTAAAGTTTAATTCTTCTTCAGTTACTGTTTAAAATTCAAACCATTCATGTCCTCTCTTGGGTAAACCCGTGTCCTTGTGAATTTGCTTTTAAGGGATAAAATGCCTTGAAAGTGATGAAAGTAATTTATTTGGTAATTTCATAGAGAAACTCAATAACAATTATTCTGAATATGTTTTGTTTTAGATCCGCAAGCAGCAGAAGGAGCATGCTGAACTGATAGAGGAGTACCGGGTAAAACAGCAGCAAAACAATATGACACCCATAATGCCTAGGATGCACGCGATGCCGGGCCCTGCTGGCATGGTCCCCAGCGGACCCCCAATGAATCCCATCATGCAGATGCCTGTTCATCCTGGCCAGCCCAATCCAGCTCAGAGTATGCCCAACCCACCACCCGGCTGGCATCCAGGTGCTCCATTGCCCATGGCTGGACCAGGAATGCCCCCTATAATGCCCCCTATAATGCCCCCTATAATGCCCCCCCAGGTACCTGTCGGAAATCCAGGCCAACCTGTTCAGATGCCAATGGGTAATATACCTCAACACCCACCACTGCCTGTGGATCCCCAGGCACCCCCAGTTCCACCAGGGGGTGTAAAACCCATGCAGTCAGGGAGTATGAAGTTCGATGACAACAATCCATTCAGTGAAGGCTTCCAGGAGCGGGAGAGGAGGGAGAGGCTTAGGGAGCAGCAGGAGAGACAGCGGGTGCAGCTCATGCAGGAAGTTGAACGTCAGAGGGCCCTGAAACACCGTATGGAAATGGAACAGCAAGGGATGATGGGGCCTGATGGCAACATGGCGCCTCTCTCTCAGATGCCGTTTTTTAACGCAGAGCTGCCACAGGACTTCATGCAGCCCCAAAGGCCTCCTATGCAGCAACAGCAACAACTCGCACCAATGTTCCCCCAGCAGCAGGGCATGCAGCCAGGCATGGGCTCACCACCTGGGACCTTTATGCAAGGGGAAAGGAGGGCCATGATGGGCAATGGGATGATGCCCCGTGACATGGGCCCTGGTTTTGGGCCTGATAATCTTTCTCTACAAGCACCTCATTTCCCCCAGGGTCAACCCAGACCTCGCCAGTTCAGTGGACCAGGAATGATGCTTCAGATGCCAGGTGAGGGTCCCCCATTTGGAGTCGACTCTTCTACACCTCTGCCGTCTAACTTCCCGGGCTCAGGTCAGTCTCTGATCCAACTCTACTCCAACATCATCCCGGATGAGAAGGGGAAAAAGAAGAGAAACCGCAAAAAAAAGAAGGATGATGACGCAGACTCAGTCAAGACCCCTTCAACTCCACACTCAGACCTCACAGCCCCTCTCACCCCGTGTGTGTCGGACACCTCCTCAACTCCAACCAGAAACACCCATCTATTCGGAGACCAGGACTTGTCAAGGTCCCCCTTACTGGGGTCTTCCACCCCCAGTCACTCAGAGCTGGAGAGGCAGCTCTCTGGAGGCCAATCCGGACACCTTGGTCTCTTATCAGACATGTCAAGAGCCCAGGCTCAGGAACATGACAGGATCCTTAGCAACATAAAGCTGGAGCAGACTGATGCCAGCGAGTGTCATGGGCCTCGGGACGGGAACATCAGCTCAGGAATGAGCTCTGTGAAGCAGGAGGGCAATAAAGGGAGTGGGTCTCCCTTCCCTGCTGGGCAAAGTCCAAACAAGGGGGAGGCTGGTAATGAACTACTAAAACACCTTCTGAAGAACAAGAGCACACCTCCATCTGGATTCTCCCAGCAGAGGTTGGATGAGAGCATCCGCTCAGAGGAGGAGGAGCTTGCTGACTGCAAAGCCCTGCTGAGGCAAAGCTCCATGGACAGCAATGGGGTCAGTTCTTCTGTTAGTCATACAATTAGATCAGTGAGGGGGTGATCATAGTGAGTCATAGACTGGCTAAGTGATTCAGGTGGGAGGTGGTTAAATTAGTCACTGCTGATGATTTTTGAATGAGTCATAGTTCTGTTTTGAAAACATCTAACTATTAGACGTAATGCTGCTCAAGTTATTTGAAGTTAATTCATGCCTTTTTGATATGCAAGTATTTCAATCTTTCTCTCATCTGCAGGCGTACTCTGACGGCACTCAAGACTTTTCTGGACCTGTGATCCCTGAACAGGAGAAGAAGAAAGGAAGGAACAAAAGGGCTCCGAAGGGAGGAGAGAAACCTGCCTCGCGCTACAAGAAGAGGAAAAAGGAAGGGGATGAGAGGCAACTAATGCACTCTGGGCCTGACACTGTAATGACCCAAATCAAACAGGTACGATTGATTTGACCACCTTGTAACCTGCTCTTTATAGAAATGGTTGAAGCTCCACTGCTGCACATCTTTGGGAACAACGGATGGTAGAAAGCAATAGCTGGAAATCTGAATGCTTTAATCAGAATTGTAAAGTATTAATTGCTGCCAGAATAGAAAACGGTCCTCACCAAGTGCACAGACACTAATTTCACATATTATAAGCATATTACTATAATTAGGTACTTGTTGGATGACAGCTGCACACAAGCTGTTATTATTGAGGAGAGTGGAAGGAGATTTGCTATTATACTTCAAGTCCCTCATTGATTGACGCTTATTTATTTAAATGTTATGAAACTGTCTCGCTCATTTAAACTGTAGTACACACATCTTAGCAAAATTAAATGTGCAATCATGTTGTTTGCTAATTTCTCGCAAGTTTAGCTAAACTGGAAAATTGTAACTTACTGTGGCTTTGAGCTGGAAAATATTCTTTACTTTATTGTACACTTAACTGTTTGATTCTGCTCTTTTTTACCAGCCTTGTTAATTGCAGCAAGGTTTACATTACATTACATTTAGCTGACGCTTTTATCCAAAGCGACTGACAATAAGTGCATTCAACCAGGAAGATACAACCTTGAAGAAAACAGAATCATATAAGTACATCAGGTTTCATAGAGCCAAACATTTCAAGTGCTACTCAACTGGCTTTAGATAAGCCAGCCCTTTATTAGTATATAAGTGCTTTGTTAGTAATTCAATCGCTCGAAGTGGAGTCTAAAGAGATGAGTTTTCAGTCTGCGCCGGAAGATGTGTAAGCTACCTGCTGTCCTGATTTCAATGGGGCTATAACTGGACTAGAGATTTGACTTGAGAATTGTTTTTATTAAATCCAAACTCAAGGCCACATTTTTAGAGATGGCCGTTAGGGAGGACTATATATATATGTTTGTATATATATGTATATATTTATTATATTATATATAGGGCAGGGACAATGCACAGTAATGAACACTTAAAAAATTAAAATGTATCAAGCGTAACAATGCCAGATTTAGCTTTGAGCTTATTTCCATCTGCAGTCCCTCACATAAAACATTTAAGAAGTTTACATTTTACAAACATAGCAAAAACTAAATATGCGAAAGAGCAAGAGCAGCATACACAAGTATTTATGACATGGTAATACAATCTAGCAGCTACGACATATAAAGTGCACGAGAAGATACAAGAGATACCTAAAGTGCAAGAGGAGTTACCCTTGTATTAAAGTGCATTTAGCGGTGATATCTAATATTACAGGACATGAAATACCTATGGATGGTAAGAAATGAGCACCAAATTAAAAAAACACCACCTTTTGAGCTTTAAAAATTACTATTGATAGTCTCGCAAACCCACTCACTGACTTATGACAGTTATTTCTGTACCATAAATAGGCAAATGAACATGGTATAATAACCGAAAATGTTATACCGAACACAGTTAATGCTCGCTTCATTTACTTAATAGCCTTGTATGAGAAATCCTTATATCCACGATGAACGAAGCTGTTTATGATTAGATCATCTTAACTATCAAATAATGTTTGCTATGTTAGGTCTTCTTATTTTTGTTTGTTTTTAGTGCTTATATTTATAGACTGTAATATTCTGTTAGGGGTTTGGGGCTCTAGCATCTATTGCACTTTATTCTCCTCCGATCCCTTCCCCTGATCCTGTGGTTCTCTCCCCACAGCAGCTCTCCCTGCTGCCCCTCATGGAGCCTCTGATTGGGGTCAACTTCGCCCATTTCGCTCCCTATGGCAGCAGTCAGCTGAACGGAGAGAGCCTCCTGGCTGGTACATTTGGCAGCGCCTCACTCGATGGAGTCTCTGACTACTACTCCCAACTGGCCTACAAGGTGAGATCTGCTTACCTCACCTACTGGGTAAACAGAGTGATGTCAAGTGTGTCTGCATCATGCCGTGCTGACACTGTATTGGTTCCTACAGCAGAGTAACCTGAGCAATCCACCAACACCACCAGCGTCTCTTCCTCCAACCCCACCACCTGTGAACCGACAGAAAATGATCAATGGATTTGCCACGACTGAAGAGCTGGCCAGCAAAGCTGCTGCCATGGGTAAGCTTTCAGAAGGATGTATCTCGCAAAAAACGTTTACGTATCATTTCATTCATTTAACCGTTTATTTGAACGGGGACAATGCACATTGATGAACACTTTAAACAAATAATGCTTCAAATGTAAATATGTCGGATTTTAAGTTTGAGCTCATTTCCATCCGTAGTCCCGTCACATACAACATTTA
>NW_011370917.1:0-2785 GCF_000735185.1 Notothenia coriiceps | reverse complement strand
TGTGTGTGTGTGTGTGTTTCTGTCCCTCTGCCCTCAGGCAGATCCCCCAATCAATGATTTGGAGTCATGACAGAGGACTCTTTGACAGGACACATACTCATTCCCCCTAAACATCTTCAACACACACAAACATCCTATCATGTATCTTTAACAGAAGTTAATTGTTCTTATCGCTTAATGGCTTCCCTGAACTTCCCTTCACCCCAAAGTCAGCTTACTAGGAATGAATACATTTTATTGATAAGCTCAAAAGGACCTTTATCTCATTTACTGCTGGGTGATCCAAGTCTCAAGGCCTCTTTTGGGGTCTTTAGGAGATAAATCATTAATTCTACAAGACTTTAACTGCCTTATATCTGAAAATGTATCTGGGAATTCCCCTGTTGATTGCAAGGACTATTGATAATTAACAGAGAGACCCTAGGGGCCTCTTCTTGGTATCTTCTAGGCAGAAGTCACTCAATGCAGAAATCACAAGTTTAACACACATTCTATATAAGGTGACATTAAAATGAATATACCAGATTGAACTTTCCTGCCATAACACGTTACTTTAATCCTTCAAATAATTCAAATAATACTTCACAGCATGGCTAAGTAGGCAGCCACTTAGGGCAATTTGGAAAAATCTCCATAACTATTAAATGGACATCCATTATATTTAGTGCACATTACCATGATTCTCAGAGGAGTAGATTATTATTATTATTATTATTGAATTCAGTTAACTCACAACGTTTCATATATTGACACCAGCAGGATGAATTCTCCTGACTTGAAGGATAACTGTTGGATGGATAACCATGCAGCAATTGGTCATACACCACAATACTATGGTGTATGACCAATTATGTTCAATAATAAGTAACATTCCAATCAGCCCTAGCTGAACATTGTGATAATTTGCATCTCAGAAAAACTATAATCCAAAAGTTGTGAAAATGTGTTCCTCTTGTCTGGTTTCTAATGGATTTTGAGTATAACGGTGAAAATGATAATGATAAAGACAATATGAAAAACTAGATGGTCACTCGAAGAAACTATTTCCATATGTACAAATGGATGCCTGTAACCGCCTTGTTATCACAAAGGCTCCAACATGTAATGGGTTATTCCTCGGTCCATGCTACACCCTTCCACCAAGTTTCATGAAAATTAAATCAAAACAAGACATTTTTGTAATGATTCACAAATAAAATTGAAGATTGTGTTTCAGTTGAGGAAAAATACATGATTTTTCTGAAGACCTATTCAAGATTAAAATAACTTTAGAAGTTTATAGTGGCAGCAAAGCCTTTGCTTTTATCTGCAAATCATTTCTGAGTGACTTTGTTTTGATAACACTCTTCGCCTAATTATTACACTTACTTCACCATGACTACTTATCATATAACAACATTTGGAACTCAAAGTTTATCTTTTCAACAGTGAGCATTGAAGCCTTGCAGTGTTTCAAATGCTCTTAGTTCTTATTTGTGAAGTAATTGTCATCTGATTGGTACCCCATCACTCTGCTCTTTGTGTTTTCTAGTTCAGCAGTCAGTCCACATCTTTTTTAGCTTGCCAACCTTTGACAAAAATACGCTGGTTATGATTCAAGCTGATATCTTAAATAATTACATTTCTCCTCCTTACACATGAAATATTCAACTGCCAGTGACTCTCCTGCTTCACAGACATGCTGTGCAGTGTACTAGCCACTCCCTTGTGTGTAAGATTGTGCAGATTAATGTAACTGGCATGTGCTGAAAAGTGGCACCTTGCCTTGGCATGGCATGAGCTCATATGTGGATTTTGGCAGGTGGTGTCAGATAAGCACAGTGCAAATTATCTTGGTGTGTGTAGGTCACAGATCTGAAAGAAACACCTAGTGATGGTCTGGTACCCTGGGAAGGATGAAAAAGAATAGTAAGTCAGGTTGGCATTCATTAGATAAACAGTATAATGGTTAAAAGTGACTTATTTAGTGGATGCTTGATTCCTATAATTGGTAATTTTGTTGACATATTACTTTAATCTGGGTTCAGTTTTAGGTTTTAAACTAATTATTTTAGCTTTTTTTCTTTGTATGGCATTAAAAATACCGAAGCCCTGAGGGTCAAGAGGTATGGCAGATAGGTGAACCACATCTCAAAACAAACAAGAAGCGTGTAAAAGCTTAAGGCAAACTTTATAAAAGTAAAGCCGATACAAAAAAAGAAAACTGGTAAACCTGAAAATATGGAAATAGCAACCTGATCTCACCAGAATGTGTGACTCCACCACGACCCCTTAACACGGCATTGCGTGGTGGAGTCACGAACTTTGCTACATTTACGTGTCTGCACCACACAAACAACCCCAATGTAAAGTGAATGAGGCTCCTTTGTCGTGGTGCACACACGCATTTCTACAACGTCCAGCAGTGAGCTTTTTTCGATAAAACCTTATTTTATTTTATTTGTATTCATAATAATTTTTATTTTTCGTCAGAATGTATATGTTGCATTAGTTACGAATTTTTTTTCTCAAAAAACAGTGCATTGTGTGTAATACAACTGTGATTTTTATTAAATTAGTTAGTTTTTAAGGAAGGCCAGAGCTTCAGCTGTGTCAAATAGATTGTTCCCTTTAGTTAACGTTTCTTAAAAGAACATTATATTCCGATTTGATCATGTCCCCTTTATTGTATTACGGAGAGCAATGTGAGCGTCCATTCCCATTGGATAACGCAGGATTTTACACCCGGAAGTAAGCATTCTCTTTACTGTCGATTGATTTTACAGTGATATCTGCACTACTCATC
>NW_011370916.1:0-3369 GCF_000735185.1 Notothenia coriiceps | reverse complement strand
TAGATCAAAAAGAGAGAGAATCTTTGTTCCTGAAACTTTCAGAGTCTCTTTCCACAGAGGGGACACATGTTGATGAAGAAGAGACATGGAGAAGAGGGGACACATGTTGATGTAGAAGAGACATGAAGAAGAGGGGACACATGTTGATGTAGAAGAGACATGAGAAGAGGGGACACATGTTGATGTAGAAGAGACATGAAGAAGAGGGGACACATGTTGATGTAGAAGAGACATGAAGAAGAGGGGACACATGTTGATGTAGGAGAGACATGAAGAAGAGGGGACACATGTTGATGTAGAAGAGACATGAAGAAGAGGGGACACATGTCAATGTAGAAGAGACATGAAGAAGAGGGGACACATGTTGATGTAGAAGAGACATGAAGAAGTTTCTACTATTCCTCGTGTTGGAGCCATTTAGGGTTTTTGGAATTTAAAATAGAAAATTCTAGCAGCTATATTTTTGAGTTTTTAAGTAATATTATTATATATAGTGTTAAAAACTGTTAAGCTATTTGTTTGTATCCTTTTATACTTTTGGAATCAACTGTGATATAACACATTGTATATAAAAGATAAGCATTAGCCACTTCCCTGCTATATCGTTATGTTTATCGGTTTAAAATTCAATTCAAGGCTGTCTTGTCACGTGCACAGCAGCTCCAGTGTAGATATGGCAATGAAACACGTAAGTCACAGACTCCTCCAACAGTGCAACATGAATATATATATATGACATAAAACTAATAAAACCAATAAAATAGTGCAAGAAATAACAGAATAGAAATAAAATAATGCAAGAAAATGTTGTAATTTTATGGAAAGCTGAGCTGTTGTCCAGATGGCAGTAGACGCGTCACTCAGGAATCTGATTGGACGACAGGGAGAGGTTTTTTATTGTCCTACAGCGTCTCCCTCTGATGGACCTGCAGGAATGTATTTGACTCGTCTGTTGAGAGATGCCTTGTTGTTAGTTTAACGCTGCGCACCGTGCAACATGTGAAGCAGCTAGAAGTGAACTCTTTATTACAGATCAGGAATCAAACCGTCCACCTGAAGACACCGAAATGTTAGAACAACTGAGATATGGCGGCTCAATTCATCTTAGTTTGAACTAAAATTAATATAGACGAGTGCAATATCCAAATAGCAGGAAGAGCAATATTTTAAGTATTGTGGAAGTCCTAGCCTACAAAAGGTATTCGACATAAGTCACAGTTTAATACATTTAATATATTTTTTAACGATAATGTGAAACCCTCTAATATCGGGAATTGGAAAATCAGTCAAACTAATCAAGTTAATTTTTCCTTTATCCAAATTGTGCAGCTCTAAACTGAACACATCGTCAAAAAGTCAGCAAACCAAAAATGCGTCCAAAAAAACCCCATTGACTTCCAGATGAGGGGACAGGAATAGAATAGAATATATCTTTATTGTCATCATACCACAAGTACAACGACATTTGGGCATTCTGGCTGCGCATCACTCATTCACCAATATGTAATGTTTAGATGGATTTGAGGAACTTCCCCTCGATTCTATTGGCTCTGACGGTTAAAAAGAGATGTCAATCAAAGTCGACGAGGGGGGCCAGAGATAGGTCAAATCCACCCAAATGACCCCAGAAGGGTTTATTTTTCTAAATCTCTCTAAAAAGGTCAAATGTCACTTGTTTTGCATTAATCTTGATACAGGGTACTTATTATATGTTGTACTTTGGATTCCTAAAGCTTTTAGTCTACCTTACCATCATCCAAGGGTGGTTTTCACTATAAGTAATGTTTTGTTTTTGGACGGACACTATAATTAAAACAATTTTTTACTATGTTCAATCTGAATTTACTTTAAAATAAAAAAAAATGCTATATTGATTCTGACTTTNAATCTGAATTTTCTTTAAAATAAAAAACATCTATATTGATTCTGACTTTTCTAAATCCAACCCACAGGTTTATCATTACTTTGAGAAAAAAGATTATTAATGTAGCCCTTTTAGAAGGGAAGATATGGTCATTTGTTCTGGGAATTTCATTTTCGAGACCTGAAAAACAGGCTCAGGGCTAAACTGGTTAAAGACTGAGAGCAAAATAAACCAACACTGTTCTTCTATTTATTTATAATAATAGGTCAACTGAACCGTTTCTCTCTTCATATTGAGTGATGGAGGCGACATGTCAAACACATGAAGGACTTTAGAGGTTTCTAAGCATGTGATCACACCACACAGCAGGACTTACAGTTATGACAGAAAGATGTTATTATTACTTTCTAGTTGGTTCTTCATAATTAAACACACATGTTTTATCACAATGTGTTGGAGTTTAAAATAAGATCTATATAATTTCCCATCAATAACAGAGTTATGTCTTAATGCTGATATACTGATAACATCTGATGTTATTCAGTTTAAAATATTTAAACCTTTTTGGTTTGTTAATTGTGTTTGTGTGCGCAATACATTTTCAGATGCTCAGAGAAGCCTAAACATCCATCATTCACCGCCAAATATTAATTAACATTTAAATTTGTACATCTCTAATATTGTCAAGTGATTTATTTAATTTCTGTTTCTTTTGGTAACAGTCAGTGACAGCAAGAGCACAGCCATGTGATCAGATCACACTGACAACACATTACACTCTATTATCATACATTATGATATATCATATTAAATGGACTGACAGCAAATCTCAATTAGAACATATGTCAAATATGTTTTCATCAAATGCTTCAAGTTAAAATAATGTTTCCTCTTTTTTTAACACATGCTGTAATACTGTATGTGTTATTATAGACTTTCTGGCTGTGAACTCTCAGAGACTCACTGTGAAGTCGTGGCCTCAGCTCTGAAGTCTGACCCCTCCCATCTGAGAGATCTGGACCTGGGTTACAACACTCTGAAGGATTCAGGAGTGGAGCTGAGTTCTGGACTAAAGAGTCCAAACTGCAGACTGGAGGCTCTCAGGTCAGTTCACTGACTGCAGTTCATCTGTTTGTGTTTATGATTTTCTGAATTTGAACAAATACATTTTAATTGTTATTTCTTCTATTTTTGCTAATGACTGAATATTCATCAGAGTAACAAAGAGAAGGTGAATGTGTGAGGGAGAGAGTTTGAGCTTCCACAGACTCACCCTGTGCCCCAGGAGTCAGTGGAGATGCTGTCAGTACTGATGAGCTTTGAGGGAGATGAAGGAGTTGTTAAACATCTGATCAAAGTTAAAGTTCCAGATTATCAGTGGATTGTTTCTACATCATCTCTGACATTAAAACCCTGTTTAACTCTGATCAGATTATTAAACGTGGAGTTATTTCAAACAGGAACATTGTTTTCTAAAGTTACATCATGTTTTCTTTATTCAGACT
>NW_011370915.1:0-3936 GCF_000735185.1 Notothenia coriiceps | reverse complement strand
TGTCTCTACTTTAAAGAGTCCTCTCCTGCTGATGTTCAGGTGTATATCAGTATGTAGTGTCTCTACTTTAAAGAGTCCTCTCCTGCTGATGTTCAGGTGTATATCAGTATGTAGTGTCTCTACTTTAAAGAGTCCTCTCCTGCTGATGTTCAGGTGTATATCAGTATGTAGTGTCTCTACTTTAAAGAGTCCTCTCCTGCTGATGTTCAGGTGTATATCAGTATGTAGTGTCTCTACTTTAAAGAGTCCTCTCCTGCTGATGTTCAGGTGTATATCAGTATGTAGTGTCTCTACTTTAAAGAGTCCTCTCCTGCTGATGTTCAGGTGTATATCAGTATGTAGTGTCTCTACTTTAAAGAGTAAAACATGAGTCCTGATTTCCACAAGGGGGCTCTCTTTACCCTTGTATGAGTCCAGAGGTTTAGAGAAACAATAAAACAACCCTCTCAGCTTGAAGTCACTGCGATGCTCTGGTAATCTGAATATTCATAATGATGTACGGAGAACAATAAATCCACTTTTGCCTGAGAACAGCTGAGTCATAAAGGTCATTGAATGCATCATTTCCACAATATTTTACCTTTCAAATCTGACATTTTATTTTTGTTTATCAAAGCAAAATGGATTTCTTCTCGCCATTTCATCTTCAGATTTCCGCTCTGAGTGACAGCGAGGTGGAGCCTTTTCCCAGCATGCACCAGGCAGAAAGTCCACTTTGGCATTTCGTTTAGTAGTGAAGCTACAGCTTTTTACCAGCCTCCAACTGCGCTGCCCATTACTGCTGCGAGGAGATAACAATGATTATGTTCCTCCTTTCTTTAACGACTCTCCGGGAGAGAGAGGCGCTCGGTGTCAGGATTTAAAACCTACAACCTGGGCACTTCTCTTCTCCGAGTAGTTTTAAATCTTTACCTGCTGCCTGCTCCGTGTTTTTACTACACAGCCTTAATTACAGCAGGAATAAGCTGCTTAACGGCACGAGGAGCCATAGTGTTCACCTTGTGGATTACTCGACTATCCAAACACGCCAAGCCACAAAAAAACGAACAAGACAACGATAAGGACACCTGGAAATAAAGCTTCAAGGCTAATATGTCACCTCTTATCTTGGCCAAGTTGTTGCTTAAGGCAATGTGCATGCTTTTAAGGTGCAAACACGGACAGTTTGACAGGATGGCCTTGTGATTGGACAGCCTGTCCTTCAGGTGGAGGATCAAACTCTGCAGAAACAAGCCGCCATGCACTTGCTAGTGTCCTTGAGAGCAGGGGAGACAACGGATCCCTGCAGGGGAAATGGGGATTTTGTCATTTCTTGCATTATTAAAAGTGGAAGCAGACATCTGGATAAAGAGATAATGACTCGGGAGAATAAATAACGTCAGGCACTGGAGTAGCATGCCTTCCACATCAGCACAATATCTACCGTGTGCATTATCTAAATAAATGAGGCTTTTCTAGAGTGTTGTGAACACTGAGCGATGGACACCCTGCACAGGTTGAAGAGCTTGATTACACTTCATTGAATCTCTGGTGCATTTGACCAATCGTTCTGCTTTTCATTGGTTGACTATTGATTGATTTAGTAGCAATTCAATGAGTTTCAAGTGTTGGTCTGCAGCCTGAACCATCTGTTCATAAATTCAAAATTAAGAAACCCTATTTTGAATGTTGACACAAATTAAATGAACGTTATCAGTGGGTATTATGATTTGTCATAACTGCTTCCACTATGTTTTAAAGCAAAAATTGAAAATAAAAAACATCACAAAACTGAAGGAATCTTTACATTTTGTCCGTGTTGAAATAAGGGAAAGTGAAACGTAATGTTACGACGCCCGTAACTTCCTCATGGAGGTTGTTGCTCTGTATACCACATCAACTCACTTGTATCTGTGCTCTTGTCCAACAACAGCAGCTAGAGGTCTATGTTATCTTTTGTATGGCTATTTGCAATGATCAATTGTGATACAATTATAAAACCGAGTGCATACTTACACTCTATGACGCTCCACTGATTATGCTAATTTAATTGGCCGATATGTGGTGTCTTATTCTAGGTTAGCTTGCTAATATCGAGAAACTTAATGTGGTATACATGTGACCGAATAGTTGATAAAAAGTATATTTTTAAATGACATTCAACAAAAATGACACCAAATATCTAAAAAATACAAAATGTTGTGCCAATAAATCTCGACTAAGTTGTCATTTGATGTTGGCTACGATATTACCCTCTCACTCTAAACTACTAGAATGCTACTACCTCTTAAACATATATCTGCACTCTGTAAATCTCTATACATTATTAAACCTGTGTAGCTACTTGGAAAGGGTTACATCGATTGGTGATTGGTATTGATGGAAGGTGGTGCCATGGATGCTAATGCTAACGTGTTATATCTGTTCTTGCTTCTCATTAGTCAGCATTAAAGGACGTTATAGGCAGCAACTTCATTCATTGCTTTAAATAAGGCAACCGGATTTAACAAATCAGCTAGGTTTTACAAAGACTCAGGAAGAGCTTCAAACACCTTGAGCTACGGCAAGCTAGCGCAAACAAATCCAGAGATCAAAGTGTGATACACAAGATGAGATGTATTTTTTACATGTCATGCAACAGTAAAAGTGGTTTGTTTAAAGTTCGTCAAAGAAAGAAAATCTCTACAAACCTTTAAAAAGTCAAAGACAATCAAACGGAAAACTGGATATCTTATTTGATTTTCTTCGTGTTAAACACCAAATGACTATCCCTTTAATAGTTGCAGGGAAACATCATCAAACCATCTTGTATGTTACGCAAGACCTTTTTAATTGCAAGTTTAGAAAATCCTTGAGAGAACTCGTTGAATATCTGCAACTACACACAGCCTGATATTTAAAAACTGCCTGAACTTCCTCTTCTCTGTCCCCAGAGTCTCCCACTATACGCCTCTTTCATTTTCACCCTAAAGGATAAACAATTACACCACCTTCAAGGGTAAGGGCGCCCACAATTATTCCTCCTCTTTTTAACAAAAGTTTTGGGAGTCTATCTGCTTTCAAAGACTACGGTTAAGATTGAAAACATTTCTGCTCCTGTGAGTCTGCTAACACTTTGCTAGCATGCTTACGTTAGCATTTAGCTCTAAGAATAGCTGTAGGACGTGTTAGGGTTAGCATAACTGTAGACTTTCAGTATTGTTTCCCTTTTTTGTGTTAACTATTACATTTTCAGAACAATACTGGTTCAAATTAACAGCCTTTCTCTGTTTGCAAAATATATTTTTCTCCAGATTGTTATTTCCTTTTGGAACAAATAGCCTACAATTCGCACCACAGGTATCCAGTTTCCCCCTCTCTCTCCGTTTGCTGTCACTTACCCAGCATTCCTTTCTCAGAGTTTTAAAGGTCACCTATTATACTGTTTTTCATCAATATATCACAGGTCTCAGATATATACAGAGCCTGTCTCTGATTGGCTGAAACACCAAACAGATCATTGCAGCATTACCCATAATCCCCTCTGTTTCAGCCCTGTTTCCAAAGTGCTGATTCTCTGTCTGTTACTTTAGATGACAATAAGGAGCCCCTCCCCACGCCCCTCTGAGAGAGATTTGGTTTGGGGGGGGGTTACCTTGGTTGCTGATTGGCTAATGGTTACACAAGACAAAACATCGTTATGACATCATAAAGTGGCCAAAATCTGATCAGCTCATTTTCAGATAGGTTTTTATAGAAATGGATCAAAAAGAGAGAGAATCTTTGTTCCTGAAACTTTCAGAGTCTCTTTCCACAGAGGGGACACATGTTGATGTAGAAGAGACATGGAGAAGAGGGGACACATGTTGATGTAGAAGAGACATGAAGAAGAGGGGACACATGTTGATTTAGAAGAGACATGGAGAAGAGGGGACACATGTTGATGTAGAAGAGACATGAGGAAGAGGGGACACATGT
>NW_011370914.1:0-1979 GCF_000735185.1 Notothenia coriiceps | reverse complement strand
GAGGTATACCTAGGATGAAAATTACAGGCCTCTCTCATCTTTTTAAGTGGGAGAACTTGCACAATTGGTGGCTGACTAAATACTTTTTTGCCCCACTGTATGTATCCATTTAGCTTATTATAAGCAAAGTGGATAAATAAGGATACACACAATAAAAACACAGCGGGCAGACATTTTGAAGCAGTTGTGCTGTGTGTTTCAGAGTGGCACCCTGCAGAGCCTGGAGGAAGCGGACATTCTGGACCCAGAGTTCCAGCAGCGCTTGGAAGACGCTCGTACCTTGCTCAGGCAGGAGATCCAGCGGGAGTTGAAGATCAAGGAGGCTGCTGAGAGACTGCGGCGGGCCATCACCAACCGCAAGAGCGCCGCCGATGTGGAGGGCCAACTGAAGGCCTCCAACCGCAAGCTGGAGAGGCTACACCTGGAGCTGCAGGAGCTCAACGCCAGGTCCATGGCCACAGAGAAGGACAGCCCCACAGGTAAGTCAACACATCATGGTGGAGAGTGTAGATGTCACATAATATCCCTGCTTATTTTAGTTATCTAAGTGTTAAGCAATGTTTACTCAATGTGTGTCTCACTGCCTAAGAATAGTGTGCATGTTCACAGCATTAGGACAGATAGATAGAAATATACTTTATTGGGAAATTGTTTTGTTACAGCAGCAATGTGTTATCAAAATTTAATATTTAAAAGCCTTTCACCTAAGTATTGAAATGTGTTGATTCTTTGTACTTCTACTCCACTACCATTCAAAGTTATATTGTGTACTTTTACTTCACTATATTTATGTAATACCTTTAGACACTTTACAGATGTGGATGAATGATGTGAAATATAATCAAGTGTTAAATCAGACTTTAGTTCCACCTGGATTAAATCCACAAGCTACCCTGCAGAATACAAAGTCATTCAAACTAGCTGCACCTTTACCAGCTTTGAGAACACTTTCATGATCAATCATTATAAAACATATCATATCTATTATTCTGAAATGGACCAATCTGCATACTGAGTACTTCGGTTTTTTAAAGTATATTATTATGCCAATAATTGTGTACTTTTACTTGAGTAGAATTTGCAATGCAGAACTTTCACTTGTAACAGAGTATTCCTACACTCTGGTACTTCTACTTACTTTTTCACCCCTGCCTATTCCTCACCTTGCACTGTATTTGATCCAGGATGGATACATGTGTAATTAAAGGTTTGGTTAGTTTAGGGCACTTTGAATTTTCTAAATGTTGGACTTGGCTAGGTCGATTGGCAGGTGGTAGCTGTGCTGACAGAAAAGCCCCGTGCCATGTCAGGAATGTGTGAGTGTACCATTACTGCACCCTCTGAGTAACTTAAAGATGGTAAAATCACAAAAAGTCATTTAACCTTCGCGTAAGATTAGTATTATTATTTTCATGCAGGTTGTTTGGAGGAGGAATACAACCCATCAGCAGACTCCTGTCAGTGGGAGGACGTCAGCTCCCCTGCGGCCACTCGAGTCAGAACCCTGAAGAAACAGCTCACCATGGAGACCAAAGTCAAACAGGGCGCTGAGAACATGATCCACACTTACACCAACAGCTCCGTCAAGGTAGAGGACAATATTTGTCGAATTTGTTATGGTTTTATGGTGGGGTAGGTCCGACTCACTGGTGCTCTGAAGATGTCGGGCGAGGCTAAAGTCCTCCCAAAGTCTGCTGCGCCTAACCCAATCAACACCTCCCCTTTTACCATGTTAATGTGAATCTCTGTCATATGCCTTACAGTAAAAAGAAACAGACTGAAAGAGACATCAGGCAGGTTTATTTATGTAGCGCCTTTTTAACACAAGTCAATTCAAAGTGCTTCACAAAAATGAAAAACATTAAGAGCATTAAGAAATAGTGCAGCGGAAACATATTATAAAATGGCATTTAAAAACAATAAATAATAATAAACATAAAACAAGCTAATATATAAAATACATGAATAAAAGTTACAGT
>NW_011370913.1:184908-211210 GCF_000735185.1 Notothenia coriiceps | reverse complement strand
CTCTGACTCTTTGACTTGTTTTGTGAATTCTCCGGCCAAAGCTCCTAAATAAACCCATCAGTGTTTTACATCAAAGCTCCAGCTCTCCCCGTGTCTCCTTTGAGTTGGTGACTCCTCCTGCATTGCTACACAGAAGTTTCCCCCACAAAACGTTCCTAAATATTTCAAATTTTGGAACCCGTTTCCATCAAAAGGACAAGCTCTCGACATTCTTGTGCACAAATACTTCCTGAGCTAGCAAAGGTTACAGCTCAGATGGAGAACATGTTGTTAATGTTTACAACTCATGCTCACCTCAACGCTGAAAAGTGAGGCCGGTATGGTTCAATAGAAGAACGAGTTCATTCATGAGACTACTCACAACAAGGTCTGTTGATTATCTTGAGTATCTGATTTCTGGAAATAGAAACTGCTGTTGAAAACAAGTTAAGTACCATCTGGTTCCATTACATTCAAGAGATCGATACAGAGCACTACAAGGGGGAATCCGTCGATCTGAGGCTGCACTGTACCTTTAACTAAAGAGGTATCCCTTTCAAATCCACTTCATCATGCCACTTCCATTTGCTCCACTTAATCACAAAAGCTACTTTAAAGAAGCTATAATAAATGTATTTCAATTATGTGAATTGTAAGAGTGATGTAAAGAATGAGAGCTGTGTTCCTCAGAAAACATCATGTACTGAACGTTTCCCTGACTGCTGTGTAATGTTGCTAGGCGCACATAGAGTACTGCAGCAAATGGCAGTGACAACCACTACTTTGCAAATTAATTAAGGCATCACAGGAACAAACCAGGAACTTCTGTAACAGCTATTGTAAAGTGGAAAAGACTTTAGACAAATCAGTCCGTGTGAGAACAGCATGAGGACAGGAAGAAATGACAAAATCACACAGATGAAGAATAGGAACTAACATGAAAGGTCTGATGTAACAGGAAGGATGAGGGAAGGTTGGAATTAGGGAAAGACGTGGAGGATGAACTGTCAAAACCACATATGCTCCGTCACCATGAAATCCACTCTCTCACCAGCTCCCTTTACCGCTTTATCAAAGTTTAGCCTGAGCGATGCCCATTTTTTTCATAAAAGTGCCACTTTTTATATAAAGCTCCTAATGCTGTGCTCTAAGAATCATTTCTAATGTATTCTCAGCAGCCCTGCTCTGCCAGCCTAGGCTATTACAGGAAAGTCAGGATGATGTGCTGTCAGAAACCAGAGAAATAGATGTCATCCGCAGCAATAAGCTGTAATAACTACCGTCAAATTATTTTCAGGGCCTAAGTCACTTTTCCGTCATCTTCACTTTGGCCATGGCGCCTCTTTTGCAGCGTATCAAAAGCTTATTATCATAATTGCATAACTACCCATATAGCATTTGAGATGTTGAATTGAGGCAATATGCCTCTTCTCATCATTAACATACAAGGAGACGACTCCCCTAGTGCACACAAATCCTCCTCTTCATGTATTTTCTCTAGCATACATGTGGTTCTGCAGTGTTCACGTGCACAGTCCGCATGTACTGTACAGCAGGCACTTAATGACTGTACTGACTCTGCTTGGCATTTACATTTGCCTCTTTTCCTCAAGAGGATGATTCAGGTGTGTTTGTAAAGGAGGATTAGTGAGGGTGGAGAGGGAGACACTGACAGAGGGAGAAAGAGGGAGACCGAGCACTTGGCTGTGTTTAGGGTGTCTCACTCTAGTTAAAGTGACATTTTGGTGAGATGTGCACTTTCCAAAAGCCCTGTGGGGGTGCAAGGGGCATGCCCAGCCATGCCAGCCCTCTCTGTGCAGTCACACTGTACCCTGACACTAAGCACAGCAGGCAGCCCAGGCCATGTGCCCAAACACATTATACTCTTCCCTATCCAACACTTGAATTAAAACACATTCATTTTATAATACCTGACATAAATCTAATATACACACACGGACCTTTATCTGCTGCACAGTGAGATTATGCATTTGTTTGTGCATCGTCACTGCAATTTGCAAAAGTGGGATTGCAGGCTGTGCAAAGTCAAGTAAGTTCAATTAGCTCAACACGTCATGATACAGCTTCATTGCTGCTACGACACTTCTCATTTTCCATGACTAATCTACAAGAGGAGTATGTCTAACAGAACACAATTTCCTCAGATTTAAGGGTTCTGGGAACTGAGAGTTTGTGGGTAGCGAGTGACATGTAAGCTCTGCAAACCACCAAACGCGCTTCTTATTAATCAATTCATCAAACAACCAAAGCAGGCCTCGCTGTTCATCAACCGCCGGCTGAAAATGAGCAGGGAACAGCAGAAAAGCACGGAAAAAAGTAGAAAAAAAGATCTTTGAAGGATGATCCAATAGTTCCCTTTGATGATGAAATAAATGGATATGTCCATCCCTACTATAAACACATTTGTATGGAAATATTTTGGCAAGAGAAAGGATGATGTTGAGAAAAAACAGGCACTTTGTTGGCCTGTACTGAAAAGTCCTGTTGTCTTCATATGGTAATGTACTGTATAGTAGTGCTGCTCGATTATGGCAAAAATCATAATCTCGATTATTTGGGTCGATAATAGTAATTGCGATTATTAAATGCGATTATTCATTGACTTTGAAAACATTTTTTTGAACAGTATGTTTTTAACTGTTGATTACCCTGAACTTTAAGTATAATTCAACTGAGAACCCCCCAAAAAAAAAAAAATAAAAAAAAAGTAATAATAAAAAAATAATCGTTTTATTTCGATTACGTTGTTTTCGTAATCGTTGCAAGCCATAATCGTAATCGCGATTAAAATACGATTAATTGAGCAGCCCTACTTTATAGTGCAGCGACATGTCTCTTTATGCCCTCTGGAAGTCAAAGTGAGCACTTTCATAGAGACACCAACCACATAATGAAGGCTTTATAAGCACAGCCAGCTCCCTGTGTTCTGCATACGACCCATAAGGTCCCGACCCATGGTGACTGCAAAGTGATGTGATTGAACAGGACAGTGGTTTCATGGAGGGATTGAGTGAGAATATTGTGTGTTCTGAACTTTGACACTCTGTTATAGAATCATCTTGGGTGGATTTAGATGGGCTGCAAGGCTACAAAGGGCTTCCATTCCCTATGATACACAGCAGGCTGCAGTATTGACTGAAAACAACATTACTTGGTGCGCACAATACACACAACAATCAGCCAGTTTACAACTCTGGGCGCTAAGGGGGGCAGTATGAGGCAACACAGGTTGGGGTTAATGTTACAGCTGCGCTCCACTACCCTGCCAACAGCACTGGGAAACAAACTGCAGATATACTGTAGCTACTCACACTCAGAAATTATGAAAAACGATTTAGATGTATTTCTGTGTATGTACAGATTAAGTGCCGATGCTATTTTGTGCTACAGGAGGGCACAAGGTATTAAGCTACTGTATGTCAGTGTCTACAGCTAATCTATTCAATTAGCTATGGTGACATTAATGTTGGAAACTGTAGCATTAGCGTCAGTCAGTTGGTGCCAATCAAAGCACATTTGCATTTCAGTTGCACGAGCCCCACTTTTAACGACCACACTGAACTTGAACGTACAAGCGAGGCATCAGGTGAGCTTTAAAACACGACAAGCGGCGGCAAGGCAGGTTCATCCATCACAACAAGGTGATTTCTCTTTTTTTTTTATATAACCAAAGCCACAGGGGCTGGTTTGGAGCCAAGCATATGTGCTGTGCTGTAAACAAGAGATTTTATTATCAACAGCTAATAAAGCCTAGGTCATTGGAAGGCACATAATGTGCAGGGTAATTTGTTCCCAACATGATAAACGGGAATACCATTAGAACAAGCTATGCATACAAGGGTATTTGATTTCACACAGACTTGGCCCTCTTATGGGACTCAAAAGGCAGAGTACTGAGGGAACCTGTCTAAAAGCCTCAGTGCTCTGAGAAAATGCATGCAAGTGCACAACCCATCAGAGTGAGCCCATTCATCCTTATGGGGCTCTGGGGCCTTTTCACCTGCTCAGTATGGTAAGTGTCACGTTATGTTTTACTGAATGAAGACTAGCCGACAGGTGCTATGTTAAGAAGAGCAGCTTAGGCTAACTCTGCAATGCTTTGGATGGTCTCTGTGGAACACAATAGCCAGCTACTGTTAAAGAAAGAAAGCCAGACGGTTCTCAATGGCTTGTGTTATCCAGAAGAACCTGCGGCTTCAAGAGCAAGAATGCCCTTTTGGGTAAAGTACAGTTTTACATTTTGAACACTGCTTATTCATTTCCTTGCCCTTCTCATATCTGTGTGATAAATAAGAAGTGTAGCTCATCACAAAGACTGGAAACTCGATGAAACAGCTAGCCTAACGCTGCATAAGCTTAACAAAATGCACTATTAAAGCTCACAAATCAACACCTACAATCTCATTTGTATAATCTGTGAAAGAAGTGTAAAGGCTTGGCCAGTCTGAACATTCAAAAGGAAAGCTTTGGTCCTCTTGTGGGAGTCACATTTGCACACTATGGCCGCTTCCTGTCCTCCATCCTTTTACCTCACAGCTGGCAGGGCTGATATCCCATGACAGCGCAGGGGTACAGAGAAATGATGAATGTATTTGCAGCTCAGCCCAGGAGACGTCCTCGATATTGGTGAGCACTGTGGCTGGCGGAGCAGCAGTCGGCACGGTGCCCGTTCTGGGCCAGCCTCTCAAGGTTTGGCTCCTCAGAGGGACGGAGTGATGGGTCTGGGATCGTCAGGGAACGTGGTGCAGTTTATCAAAGATGAATGGCTGCATTCTGGTTTTCCAGCTGTTGATCCATTACACTGCTGAATAGTTTAATCTTCAATCACAGAGAGTTACTAACAGAGTATTGATGCTCTGATACGATCTTATCATGCAGTGTTTTGACAGAGTTCCAGAAACCCTCTCCTGACATGTTTTTTACAGGGAGCTGGGAAGAATTGTGTTCTGGAAAAAGCACTGCTGCTCGCTTTGATCTTGGCAAAAAGTGTGTGATTGGTCTGCCATTTTCGACAACAGCTTCCTGCTCATAAGTGGAAATATGAATCATCAAAATGCGTCGGTCCTTCCCAAAAACGCATAAAGATCACAAGGCTGATGATGAAGACGACACTATCATAATTGAATCCTTTTAATCCAAACAGTAAAAATCAGATGTTGCAGCATTTTAAGCAGTGCAACTCTAGATAATGCTTTACACTTCAGTTCCTGTTTGTTTACTGTGTGTTCACTGTGTTTGATTTAGAGACAAACATATCTTTCAAATCCCCAAATTGTGTTCTTCAACAAAGTGTCGGAGTGTATAAACGTCAACAACAACTTTTTATGCCTGACTGAGATAGAATTTGAATGACACCATTCATGCCGTTACATCACAACGGCGTCTTGTGTAACCTACATGAAAGCTTCTAACAAATACTCTCAGGAAAACAGAACAAGCACGGGGAAAAGAATCAAGCCCAATCACCTCCAGTGTTAACTGCTCTGCAAGGACATTGCTAGGCTATGACCATCTTCTTAACGTTAATGGAAATACTTCTATGGTTCAACAAGCACAATCAAATACAGAGCGCTATCAACCTTGCAGACCAGGAATGTTCAATTTGTGCTTCTTCCCCTTGTTCTTTTCTTTACATAAGAGACTGAAGTTTATATACTGCATTCACACACACACTGGTCTAAGACTCTAGAGACATGCAGCGCCCTTTTCTCTCTCCCTCGTTTTCTAATCCTGGCAATTAGCGGGAAATAATTAATGATAAAAAATGAAAAAGTTGAGGGGCAGGGAGCCTTGAAGATAGAGTTCTGCACCATAAGCATTCATTTCCCCCTCTCAAGGTCCTCAAGGTCCACTGCTCTCTGGCTCTGATCCTCGTACAGCTACTGGGGGAGGGACTGAACAAAGGCCTATTTGATATCAGCTAACCCTCCGTCACTCGATTTACCTCTCGCCTCCTTTGTTTGTAGTTTCCTGTTTGTGCATACAACTTATATACTCCCATCTTCTTTCTCAATATCTTTCTCGCCCCCTTAACAACAATGCTTTGGCCTGCAATCTTAGGGTCCATCTGAAACTACTTTGAAGGTTACAAGAGTCATCTGCTGCACCCCCACCCAAGTAAGGTTTTGTTTGATTGCCTCCCTGTGAAATGAATACAACTAGCTATCAACAACCTGGTATACATAAGAGGCCAGTTAGATGTGTCGCTGTGTGATGCAGCTGAACCTTGGTCCTGCAGTGCAGCGATGGAGCTGTGAGTGGTGGGGGGAATGGGGAGGTCGTGACCTTGTGAAGTCACTCCGGGGCCACACACAGGCGTAATGCGGCCGTGTGATCAGAGAGAAAATGCAACGTCATCGCAGTCTCTGGAGCGACTGTGATGTGATGTCTGAACAGGCTTTTTGTGCAGCTGTTTGTAAACATTTAGATTATCCCCAAGGAAATAAATATTCATGTTAATATGTAGTTCAGTTTGCATTTGTAAGTGCACACATGCATGTACAACAGACAGACAGACAAACAGCTGAAATAAAGGAGAGAGAAAAAAAAAGCACTCCTGAGCACTCCTGCCCCCTGGTGGCCGTTTGCAGTTTCATCTTCCTGACCGTGTGAGAAGGCTGTGCTGTCTCAGTGAAAGAGGGACCGCTGTGAGAATAGTCTGGGGGTTTCGGCTTATTGCACCACTTCTTCCTCCTGAAGGGTGGCTTTGATCTTCGCACATATTTAAATTCCAAACACGCTAAAAAATACCAAGGGGTGGTACTGCTCATTCATTCATAAACACAGAGACTGGGATTTAGATCTTGAATTACAGGAAGGAGTAGGCATCATTTCATAATACTCTTGCAAGCTAATTATATTTCATTAGGTAGACATGTTCTAATGCTTCGAGTCTCACTTTGAATATTACAATATAGAGGTGTTTTAGTGCCATTGGCAGTGATCATTTAGTACAAATCTGAAGCACGCAGATACACCAGTTCTTTAACAAGCTCGTCAGATTTACTTTCTTATCATGTCTTTTTGGACACATCGGTTTTTTTCATCTAATCTAAACCACTGTACACTTTACAGAAATACAGTGCGATAATACTGATGAGCCAGTGTAAGACTACAATAAAGTACAGAAGGAGGGAAGGATTATGACACAATTTTGGAAACGCTTTATGAAAAACCTGTAGAAAAGTATATGATCAGGTGGTTCAGAGATAACACTGTGAACGCAGTTTATGGTTTTGGCCAGCAGATGGCATCAGCAGTTAGTGCACTGTATTGTGGTGCAGTGCTATCACCCCCCTTGGTCAGAGTTCATAGTGAGGCAACTGCATTTGGGAAATATGATAGTAACCAGCTTTTGTCATGCTGACCATGTCATTCTAAGTCCCAGATTTCATGAAACAAAACACATGCAAGCACACTTGGATCCCTTTAACTCAGTCTCCATCAGTCTCTACTTCAACTTTCAACTGCTAACACTCCCACACACATGCATCCCTGTCAAAGCCTATGTGTGTGACTGAAAGAAAGAAAGAAAGGAAAATCGAGAGATCATTAATACACATGCTAAGGAGCATGGTCAAACTTGTCGGAGGGGATCAATAAAAACATCAGAGAGAGGAAGAGGAAGATTAGATATTGACTGAGGCAATGGGGTGAGGAAAAATTGCATTTGGCTAACTGGTGTTTTCATCTAGCATTACTAATGTGGCCAGTCTAAATGGAGGGAGTATTTTTGCTTTGAACTTTTAAATATAATGCAGACTCATCATCAACATTAAGAGTGTAAGAAGTATTTAAATAAGGTGACTGCACAATCACTGGCATATAACACAGAAAACGGTAAACATTTTCCTTAAATGGATTTATAAATGTTTAACACTGGCACCATTAATGAAATAATACCCATTTAAAAAAGCCAAAGAATGCTCATTGGCTGGCATAGACATGAATTTGTTACAATAAGAATTGTTGTTCTTTTGGGGGGAGTTTATGCCCATGTGCTCTCCATTGTTCGTCACCCGAACTGTATCAGAAATCTGAAAATGTTGGGAAAGATAACAACTATCATTCTTTTTCTTATAGCCTCTTTGTCTTCAGGCTGTTTCTGACCTCTGACTCCCAAGTCACAGGAACACATCATCTAGTCATCTTGTTTACTGCCAACAAGATCGTCATCCCTGCTAGTGACACCACAAAGCTCAAACTTTCCTATAAGACAAGAAGCAGCACTTTGCCAACTCATGGTCAAGCTCACAAATACAAAAGATTAGAAAAACAAGATGACACATGATAAGAGTCACAAGTAATACGAATGCACTCCCATGGTATTATACAAAGGAAGCTAGTCGCAAAACAGATACCGACATCAAACAGAAAGTTGCCCTTTCAGTTACAATACTGATGACAGCATACTATGCTAATATTTCACTTCTTGCAGTGAAAAAGTCAAAGCATCATAATCAAAACAACACCTATCTCCACAACAAAAACAAGCTAGGATTTATCATGGCTGGAAAAAGTGGTTATTACCCTAATATTTACATTGCTGCCAACATAAAAAAATAAAAGCAAACAATGAAAATAAATATAAAGTATCTACATACTTGACTTGTTACCTGGGCAGGTCCTCCATCAACGTTTTGCTGCAGTCATTGTGCAGGAGCCATTCATCCTACCATTCTGTACTGTATGTGAGAGTATTTGTTTCACCATCTAAAATAAATAAACAACGTTAAGTAAATAAGAGAATACAATACAATGGTATTTTATTCGCACAATATTTAGACTTGCTTTGCATGCTACTTTAAAAAATGTGTACTGGATATGTTTTGGCCTATATAGCTACAACTTAGTACACTTTAGCTAGCAGTTAGCCGTCGACTTTAGCTTTAAGTGCGTAGTTACATGTGGCGTAATTTACAGTGTATAATGGGAAATGGGCTAAAGCTCACGCTAGCTTTGCTAACAAGTATAGCCATTATGTTGGGGTAACGTTAGCTTAAGTTAGCTAAAAGGTCGACACTTAGGTTGCTAATTAAGTCTGACATTTAGCATATTCTAGACGTAGGCTAATAGTAGTGCTAACCAATATGAAGTTCTAAAACCATAGCGTATCGTTGTATTTATACAATGGAACTATGGTGGACAAGGACATGTTATCTTATATTTATATGAACTTCATAATTTACCTGTCTTTGGCATTGCTGGTGGTGTTGTTTTGAATGTTGCTTGATAATATGCACTCACTTGGTCCTGGCAAACGGTTTAAATGGTCACTTCATACAAAATGTAATCTAACTTTCTCCTGGTTATAAAATATTAAGCAAAAAGCCTGAATAAATGACAAGAGAACCAAATGGAGATGCATTCACACAGGTGCATTGCACAACTAAGAAATTAACTGCCGTGCCCAGCTCTGTATAAAGAGGATTGAATATCATTAACACACACTAGTTTATTTGTATGTAGCTCTTTGGTATTTTAAGCATATGACCTGGGCCTATTTTGTTTTTAAATATAATATTGCACATTTAGCCCAAGTAGGCTTTTTTCGGTTATGCACACAGCTTACATATTTGTGTTTTGATAAACAAGTAGCCTAGCTTAGCCATGCCTATTGGCAGCATTTTAATAGGAAAAAAAGTAGGCCTTTTTGTATTGATGTAAGTGTTGTACTTTATACCTACCTATTTTTCTTTGAATCGTATAAAAACCAAAATTCCTTTATAAGAGAATTTGCCAACTTGGATTGTGTTTGCACACATCAGCACTGTTGTAAGGTCTACACAACACCTACATTTGTTTTAGATTATCCTAAAAAAAACTCATGGGGATACCAAATAAAGTGAAATTAAATGTGTGATTTTGTCAGCAGATATGTGGAGGGCCTTGAGAGACTGTAGGCCTGACTCCACAGGTTCTCTACACAGCTTTTATTAACAGGCGTTTTGCCTACCTATAACCAGGAAGTGGTGACAGGACTTTATTGAAATTCATCAATCAGTTATCTGCTGGTGTTGGTATTCAAACAGACCACAGGGTCACTCGTCATTGATCACTCTTCTTTGTGCAGCTACAGGAACAGGTCTCTCTGAGATTAACAATGCCTTGGAAAAAATAGAAAGAGCATGGATTATGAAAACACAAAAATGTATCTTGAAAACCAAAAGGCAAAAGGGTGTTGACTGTTTGGGTTTGTTTTATTATAATCCGTATGGTTATTGTTAAGTTCGCGTCTCTGCAGGTGTATTCTTGCAGCCTAGCTTGTTTTATTTGGCTAGGTAAAAGCTTTGGCAAAAACTCTGGAAACAGTGAATATATTTTAAGCAGATTGACATTAGGAATATTTACGGTGAACAGTCCCGTAAAAGGGATGGTAAAACTATTTTTTTTTTTTCTCAAATTACCTTGACAAAGATTGGCCATTAGCCATTGCAATCATCTCACGATACTGATGCAACCGATGTTGTTACTTTTTACCCCACTACATTTTTAACACTCAATGTTTGAGTCATTTGTTTAAGATAAAAACTGGACAATATAATTGTTTATAAGGTATTACATTGAAAAAATGGCGTTCTGCAATTTGAGTACTTTACTTCTCATACTTTATGCTTTAGCTAATAATAATTCTGTTCTTTCAGAAAGCAACGTTGACTTCAAAATGTTTACCTGCAATGGAGTATTTTAAGACCAAAGTCTTTCTTCATTTACTTAAGTAACATATCTGAGTACTTTTTCTAACAATAGTTATTATTTATTTCGAGCAACGTAATGCTGTCTAATGCTGGTAAATGTATCTCTAGGTTTAAAGAACTTACTTGCATAATATTTATTTTCTATTTAAAGGTGGGGTAGGTAATTTTGGAGAAACCAGCTTGAGTGCGCTAGAATTTGAAAATACACAGCCGGAAAAAATCTGCTACTTCCTTACAGAGCCCCTCCTCCAACACACACGAACACGCACATGACCAATGAGGGCACGAGATAAGTTTGTGCACAGATGGAAAGCTGACAGGCAGGTAGGCCATCCAGTTATTTTAGCCGGGCCGGCTAAAATGATTGGTCGTGCTTTTTACAGTACTACGGCTTCCACAGATGACATTTTTTTTATGGATTTCTTAAGATATTCATTGCTATCGGGATGTTAAGAGCATTCCATGGAATATAACAAAAAGTGTATCTCAAGCCGGTTTCTCAAACTTACCTACCCCACCTTTAATATTCATTATGCTAACACATTGTCCTTGTATAAACTTTTCAACAGGTACAATTGTTTGATCACTTAGCATTCTTTGATCACACTTTTTACAACGTATACACATTTCAAATTTCCAACAGTTTTCAAAAAGAATGTAAACATGACTTTAGTGCTCTGGGTCCATAGTCCCAGGAAGCCACTCTGTGTGGACAGCTCATTACAGCTCACTTTAAAACCATCCTCCTGCTTCATTTCCTAAGGCCATCTTCCTGTGTCTAGTTTTGAGACTTTTGTTGTTTCAGTTTTGAACTTGCATATTCCCTCAAATGGAAATATGAACCCTTAACCACATTGTATAGAACCACAAGGTTTCAGCTGCTCTGCTACGCTATAGAAGACTCTCTTTAAGAGTTCACGCAACAAAAATGTCAGAAAAAGGCTATCTTGAAAGGATTAGCTAATGTATGAGAATGTTATTGTCTATATGGGAACCCTACATTTGAAAACTCTTGCAAGATGTTTAAGGTTATCATTGACCCTAAAAGGTTATGGATGGGTCCTTAGGCAGTTAATCTCGCCAGATTTTTTGCCATGTTCACAAATGAAGGCTTGCCATCTAGATTTTAAAATCACAGATATGTGCCAATGACATCAGGGCTCAACAATAAGGTTTGGGCTATGGGCAAGTCAAAGGTCAGGTTGGCTATATAGTTAATCTACTGTAGCATCCCAAAAAGTAAGTAAGTAAAAGCATGCTGTCAAAGTTTATGAGCTGAAGATTAAGCAAACATTTTGTGTCGTGTGGCCGATAACCCAGATCAATTGAATACATTAATATCAAATAATGTGTTTGATAACTGCAAATAAATATAACACTCTCTATATGCACTAGTGAAAATGTATCAAGTTAAGAAAAAAACTTTGAAGCTTTGACGTGATTTTGAATTTCAGAAATAATAATAATAATAATAATAATAACTTTTATTTATATAGCGCTTTTCAATAACCCAAAGTCGCTTACAAAAACAATTAAAAGTACAGAAAGGGGGTGAACAGGCAGAAGACAACATATTGGACAAGAAAATTGAACATGAACATTACATGAACAGGCAAAGGACAACACAGGGGGGGAGCAAGCATAGGACAACGAGCAAAAGNTATAACACTCTCTATATGCACTAGTGAAAATGTATCAAGTTAAGAAAAAAACTTTGAAGCTTTGACGTGATTTTGAATTTCAGAAATATCATATAGTGCTAAAATCGCACATAATAAGACTCCTTTTTTTCAATACAATGTTAATTTATGGCACTTTGGGATCCAAACTGTAGCTTTCCATATTACATTTAGAGTATTATATTTAAAGATAAAGTAAAATAACCTGTCAGAAAATCACGATCTCTATAAAGCTCATAATCTCACACAAAAAATATATATTCTATATTATATCAATGAATACTATGGATATATACACACTGATGCACACTGATATTTAAGGGAATAAAAGATGAGGGTTACAAATAAAAAAATAACTTACATACGGCTTTATTTTTAAATACCCCATGAAAAATGAAAAATATTTCTGCATGGTTCAATGATGTGTGTGTTGAGATGGAGCTCAGCAGTGAAGGGTAACCAGAGAGAAAGGGGTGTGTGCATGTGTTTGTGTGCGAGTGTCAGCGAGAGTGGTGAGGGGGGGTCAGAAGATTATAGATTGATAGAAAGAAATATTCGCCAAAAACAGCCCCCAACTACCCCTTGCCCCAGCCCCCTCCCCCCTGCCTGGGGTTTGAATTAATGTGTTTCTATTTTTGGCTCTCCCGTGTTTCCAGGGGAAACCTAATGACGCAATGACGTCAATGCAGGTCACCAGCAAGAAGCAGACTGGAGGAATTGAGTGGCTTCCATTAGAGGTTTTGCAGCATTTTCCAGAGAGGAGGGAGGAGGACAAAATGGATTAAGATTAAGAAATGCACAGAAATAAAATAAATATAGACCGAAATGAATGGGAGGCAATGCGACTGACGTCTGGGAAGAGAGAGGATGGAGGGAGGGTGAGAGGGTGGAAGTGGAGGGGTGGCGGTAGCGGTGGTGGGGGGGCCCTACTGCTGCATATCAATGGGTGCCGTTCAAATTCCCAGGGATTATTGGAGGGAAAAAGGGGGGGAAGAGAAAAATGATGCGCGCTTCCTCGGATCGGTGATGACTGGGTGAGCCCATTCTATTTTTATTATTTCCTCTTTGCTTATTGTTGGAGTGAGTAAAAACAACAACCTGCGATCCTGTTTTCTTGGTTATGTTGCCAGAGAGCCATTGAGAAATTCATCCCCGAGTTTTGACTATGAAGCGTGAGTGGCCAGTGTTTTCTCCGGAGAGACGTGTTGGTGTGTGAATATAGAGGAGCGGAAAACAACATATTCAACTAATAGTGTCTCCGTGTTGACTTCCACGGAGTTGATTGCAATTCTTTATCATTAACCGCAGCGGTGGACGTGCTCCGTCTGCAGCCCGGTTATACCAAGCAATACAAATTCTGCATCCATCGCTATATAGAGAATGTGCGCGGAGGGGAAATTCATAGTGCTATAATTGCACATTTGGAAGACTATCCGTAATCCAAAAAATGTTAGTTACCCCATTAAGCGATTACTTGTAAGCATCGTCGTGCAACTGCAATCACTCAACAGCTTACATCGTGTAGGATAACATGTAAACGATTCAGTAAAGTTTCATTAACATCGAGCTATCTATAGAAATGGAGACGGTTGATCATTATTTGCCAAGAAGAGGCTACTTTTCACTGCTGGGCGGTTGTGTGTGTGTGTGTGTGTGAGGAGGGGGNGGGGGGGGGGGGGCAGTCGTGCGCGTGGAAGAAGTAACGTTATTTCTTTTGGCGTGGAATACCGAAGATTAGACCGTTAGTACGCGCACATTCACGAACACATATTGCCCACTAGGCAGGCTTTCAATGGCAACAAGTGCCAATTCATGCACGATCAATTCATGTTCAACTGCACACCCCGTCGTGACGCCCCGAAAAAGAGATTTAATATGGTTGTGAGAGTTGCTTTATTGAATCGTTTAGTTTTTCTGGTTGTTTCTGTCACCTTCCACGTAAATATTCCATACTCCCTTCTTTCCACAAACTGGGCTCCAGTGCAGGGCGTTCACCACGCACGCAGCCGGAGCTGGCTCCAGCACCGCGGACAGCTCAGTGTCTTTCAGGACAGTGAGAACGTGTTGTTCAGAACCACGGAGAGTGCGCTCCCTACATCCATCGCCTTTAGGCCGATGAGTAGATGCCATGCCATCGTTTTTAAGACTGATCACGCTTTTCTGTAATGATGGACCTACCCAAGTAACTTATTTTAGACGGGTTAAGGGCCTGTATAACTGATACTGCGAAAATAAAGCCCGCTTGAGCCCTCACAGATAAATAACTAATCCAAACCCACAATCTTCCATAACAAAGTAAGCTTAATATGGGGAAATTTACGACACATTTAGAGAAAGAGCAATAGGGGATGTGACACTTTTTTCCCCCCACATATGACGCATGTGGAGAGGTAAGTGTGGCAGATGCCTACGTGTGCAGAAGGTCCAGTCTGCTGGTCCCTATCCGCTCTGGGCTTGACGTAACAACCATTTACACGCATAGGCCCCATCGTCCAGATGTGGTCGTGTGCTCTGCAATACATGCAACAAAAGCCTTTTAAAGAAAACCCTCTTTTTTATGATGAACTTGTTCTTTACTGGAGCGTGACATTTCATGGTGTAGGGCTGCACGTTGAGTGGATTTACACTCGCAGTGTAGTGTTTGATGCTGGTGCTTTTTCTAGATTTGAGTTAAGAGTTACTGTGGATCCTCGTTCTAAATGCTGATTTCTAGATTCATCATTTGAGACACGGTTTACAGAAAATAAATAAATAAATATAGCTCAAAAAAACAGATGTTTGTTGTAATGATGCAGGTTGCCACAAAAAGATTGCATGTGTAATTGCATCCCTATTCTCACAATGGTGTTTCTTCACTGTTACAACACACAGGATATTCCTTTACAAAAAATTGCCCTAAATTAAGAAACAAATGTCATCAGTTTTTTAATATAAAACTATGATGACAATGTAAACCTTATGAGAAGCACACCAAAGACACTAAACACACCCAGTAAAAGAGGAACATACAAATGGTGACGCCAATGACTTAATACAGTCTGAACATGTGTTAAAAGAGGATTGAATTGCTTTGTGGTTAAAGAATTGTCGGCATGTGAGAGGATATAAAGACTATATGAAATGCTTCCTCACACCATGTGTGTAACCTCTATACAGCATAAAGACTGATTCTGGGCCTTTAGCGTACACGTTGAGGTGGTGTGTTTGCAGGACATTATTTGTTATGATTTGCTTGATATGTGTGGCATGAAATGGGGTTGAAAGCAACTACCTGTGTCACTGGACTCACAGTTTTCTTCATACAGCGTGGTGCACTGCATACTGGCTCGTGATGGGGGCGGTGCATGTGGTAATTAAATGTTTGATACTTCCTGTTTTGCCTGTAGGACAGTTTGAGTTCATCACAAAAGGTAATCACTACTTACAAGCCTTTTTTTTGTTGATTTCTCAAAAGATTCAAATTTTGATTAGTAATAAATTCAAGCCATTTGTCATGTTTTCCTTCTAACTGTGTCAGCTCGATGAGGTGTGGATGTTGTAATTGAGTATTTGTGGTTTTGTTGCTGTAAGCAACCTTTCAGAGTTTCTAAATAGATATGTGATTTTGTCTTAAAGCTAATGGAGCTGAGTTTTGAAATATCTGCATTCAGTTTGAGATTTTTTGCTGGTGCTGTATTTTGAATACTTGAACTATACTGGAGGAAAAGTGGAATAAATTGTTAATCGAATGTTGTTCAAGAAGTCCAGATGCACCTGCAGTCCACTACAACAGTCAGATAGATCAAGGAAACTTTTTCACATAACTGGTATGCTGTCTTCCATATTTGCAAATACTGTATATTGATTTCTTCGGAAAAAGTCAATTCAAAGGAGATGAATGTTTGTGGAATATTTTTCATTTGATACCAGAGCCTATTCTCAGATCATCTCCTGCCACAGCCGGTGCAGTTAGAGTTTGAATGTGGTGAAGGTGGAGGGCACTACGTCACATCGAGGGGTTTAACACCCGAGGCAAGAAAGAGCCTCACTCCTTTAAGGACCGGACTGTACCAGCTCACTGCTGTGTAGATAAGATCAGGTATGGTCCACAGGTTGTGTCTCATCAGGTGAGAGGACGGGGGGAAGACGTCAGCTGTACCCTAAAGTCACTTTGGCTCTGTGTTTGCAGATGGGGACATCATTTATCACATATAAGATCTAAAAAATACATCAAATATAACCTGACCTCTGGAGAATTCGGGTCTCACTCACAAATTGAGGGAATAATCAAATTGATTATGATGTCTTTGTCCAATGATTTATTTTAATATTTTTGAATGGAGAATCTGAGCAGCTCATATATTGATACTCACATCAACAACAATGTTATTTTTGCAGTTTCAAACATTTGCACTGTAATCTACTGTATGAAATCCTCATATTGCGCTAACCTGAAAGATCGCTAAAAATACATTTACGTATGTTAAATGTGAAGATAACACTTTAAAGGTGCAGTTATTCAGAAACACTGACGTGAACCTCCAAACTGTTTCACTGCCAGATATCGTCTTTTTTTAAGTTAAGACCAAAATCTATCGCTGATTGAACCCTGATCGAATGTAACACCCTTTAGGACCACTCATTGTATTTCAGTAAGATACTGGCGCAAAAACACACGGTATATATCTGCAGGATAGCAGCTGGTTGTCTTTCAACAATGTAGACAAACCAAAAATCTAAATTTCCATTATGATTTCATTCAGCCAAAAGTCTCCTCTGATAAACATGATACATGAATTCAGATTGTGAGTCCAATTAATAATCAATAATATGCCACAGTTCTTGCATTAAAGTCTTGTTTCTATCATGACATGTCTTGTTTTTCCTGAAGTAGCAGTATTCAGAGTCTCTACATTTTGTCAGAGTAATCTCAGAGTAAAACATAGCCTTTTGGGCTCACTAGAGAAAGAGTTCAAGCCTTTTCAAAGTGTGTGGCATCAGATGTGCTAATGGCTCTGTTTCTTTCTCTAGATGCTGAGGAGGTCACCACAACATGATGAAGTCCATTTCTTTTGTCCTTTGTGGGTCTTTTTGCGGTCTGGGCTTGCTGTTCCTAAGGCAGTAGCCAGGAAGCCCTTACCCCAAAAAGTATCTGCACTGGACTCTGGCATCTGAACCAGGAGTCACCTTTCCTCCCCCCGTCCCACCCCCTGATGGTGCAGTGAGTATCTCTCATCACTGTGGGTGTTTCAGAGTGAGGCCGCTACTCATTTGTGGCGTACACAAAGCACTCGGAAGTGATCATTCACAATCCGACATGTTCATTTAAAGCATTTGAGAGGCATAATACAGGCTGTGGCAGAAAAAATGTCTTGATGTCCAATCTGATTTCAGAGTCTTATTACGGTTGGAAACATATAGCAGGTAACCCTAACATCATAATGAACCTCCGGGGAAACACCTGTAGTATTTACTTTTGCCAATTTGAACTTACATTCACCACAGTGCACATCAAGGGAAGTGTCATTAAGCTGCGGACAAAGAAGGAAATCTGCTGTAAATATATGAAATAAATGGGGCGAAGTCTGCGAGCTCGTTCAGGCAGTCAACTCGAGCACTTATGCTGCATTCATACATAACGCCCCTTGCCCCTCTACAACCAACCACACAGAGTCTCCTTAATATGCCGCCCTATTTAACCTGACAGATATCTCTCCATGCATTGCTTGCTGCTGCTTTGCTGCAGCTAACCCTACGTCGCTGCTGCTTGCCTGCCCCACCACCACCCCAGCTTCCACCCCAGCTTCCACCTGTAGGCTCTGGGGGTTAGATATTTAATCATCACTCATCGTGCTATGTTTATCTGTGGAGTGATGAGGCCCGAGCCTAGACGCCAAACTCAACTATATGCTGCTTCTAATAAACATGTTAAAGAAACACGTGAGTGGTCTGACTGAACTATTTTCACAGAGGAATCCATGTAGAAGCGTGAATCCTTTTCCAGTTCATACCAATAACAATAATAACGGCAAATGAGCAGGTACAGACATAGACATGCAGATAAGTTGGTGAGAATGTGAGGGACTCAAGATGTGGATTTGAAAAGAAGGCTTCATTTCCAGCAATTCAAATCATGAATACCTGGACATTAAAACACTTCAACAGGCCATATTCATGATTTAATTTTGTATATGTTTTATTGATTTTTCCCTTATCTCTGATTTGTCTGAAGTGTGTGAAAATAACTGATGTAAATACTCCCTGATGCTTTCCACATCCCCATTACTTCAAAGGACTAATTGCTCATCAATGTGTGCAATTGCATATAATGTTGTATTTAAAAGGAGATACTTTCAAAATAAAAAGTACATCATGGTAGATATAGTGTTATCCCTTTCATTTAAAAATGAAATCCTTATCAATGGAATTGGTACAGCCATTTGTAGAAATACCTCAAGAAGACGCATACAAAGGCTGCACAGTGAACAAATGCACTGAAGGAAAATGAACGTGTATCTCTGACGCATGTGTTACGTGATTATTAACGCAACCCGTGAGCCTTCACAATGTGGTTTTCTACGTGAAATCCTGAGGCGGTTCTCGTGCGCTGACGAGGTCACTTACTGTAACCGCATGACGTCATCGCTCAGAGACAGCTCACATGCATCTGTAAGATACGTTTAGGAGATTGTTCAGATGAGTAGCGTCCCTTTCTTTCCATCTCAGCATCCTTTCAACTTGTCTCTCTTTTTCTAGATGTTTCCCTCTTCTCCTGACAGTTTATTTGTTTAATCCATGTTCTGTTGTGTTTTATTAAAATTCCTTCTCTGCCATCTGATTGTTCATTATTGTGAGCTCGACATTTCCTCTTAAGTGTCGTGAATTTTTAAATAAAGACTCAATAAAATGAAGATAAGATTGTATTTTCTTATTGTCTGGGAAATATAAACCTTTCTTTCTATAGTTGTAGAGTTTTACACACACAACATATTAATAAATACACAATTACACAAATGCAAACGATTGAAATTATAACCAGTGAAAACATTTACAAATTGAGTGTGATTTATACATTTCAATAATTGCTTCACATGCTACTCTACAGCTGCTACTAAATCAAATACAAAAGGACAATGCACGGACTATTTACATCTTAGAGTAAAACTGCTTAACTAAATCTCTAAATCTCACTCCTCATGGGTGGTTACAGTATCAAACTACTACCAGGGACATGTTTTCCAGTAGACCGGGCATCTGCATCCAATAACTGACCTAACAAATGTCTGACTGACCTTCAGAGTCCATCCATAGTGTCCCATTTCAAACACAGCGTCCCACAATTTGTGTGTCACACATCGCCCTGGGAAATAGGCCAGTGCCTCATCCCTGTCATCAGATAGAGACGTGGGGTTGGTGGATGCACTTTTTCTGCAGATTCAAACTATGCAATGTGTCAAAACAAGCAAGAAGATAATTTTTGTGAAGGAAAATACATTCAATTAAACATGAAGAGCTGTGAGCAAACACCACAGGAAGACATCTACTGGAGATCCATCGTAGTTCAAGGATATAAATAAGAAAGGAAGAATGGCCTACAGTGCTAACACATGCTCAACACAAACTGACGGATCTCTGGGTGACTATAGCTCTCCAGAGGATGTTTTGGGAACTGCAACCAAGAGCACACGGCAGCTCAGAAAAAACATCAAATTTGTTCAGGAAATAACTGAAGTGTTCCAGTATGCTTTTCACAAACTGGACACAGAATGTAAAGCAGGTTTATCAATTAAATATGATATTCTGTTCATCTGTTCCCTGTGACGCATTCACAACAAAGTCACGGTAAAACTGTGATTATTCCATGCCTCATTTGGTGTCAACAAAACATCCCGCTGGACAAGATCGCTATTCTTGGCTTTTGGACTTTAAGAAATATGGTCTGTTTTTTGGTTATTTGTAGGTCTGGCAACAATGTTGTGTTTCCATTCACTGGGTTTTGTTACTGCTAAGAGCAACCACTTCTTTACATGAAAATGACACTTAAAACATGGTGTCGTGGTGTTCAGATCTTCGTCGTTTTACAAGCTCCACATTGGGTTTTGGTGAAAATAATATATAACTGCCATTGATTTTAACTTTGTGTATTTCTTCAACACTGCAGCTGTCACTTCTATAAGGGGTATACATACAATTCAAGACAGGTCTAGATTCAAAAGTATTTCTTCTTTACTTTTCAGAAACCCTGTTTGAATATGAAAAGCGCAAAAACTTGAGGTCGAGGTAACACTTAACTCAGTAGTTTATTTATTACATTTACACAAAAGACAAATCAAGTTATTAGAATTCATCTTGAGGTCGGCCAATGTCTCAAACTCTCATAATCCATCCAACAGTCAAGATATTTCCCTAAGAAATAAGAAAATAGTAAAGATATTAGTAAAAATGTGTAGAAATATTAGGTAAATACTAGTAAGAATATTAGTAAAAATACTAACCTTGTTTTGGTGCAAAAGGAGACGTTAGTGTATCACCAAAGTCTAAAAAGGGCTCTATTATGATTTTTTTGTTATCCCTTTCCTGTATCATTTGATAAGAAGAAGAAGAAGAAGATGATTGCATTTTTGGAGAGGTCTAGAGCGGTTGGTCCGGCGCCAAAGGTCAGTTAGGTGCCCAGGGGGTGAACTGCACCTCTCCAGCAGCTACCAGCCCACACTCTGTTTTTCTTTTGGTCCGATCAGGATGTGAACCGGCAACCCTTCAGTTCCAGGTCCCTACAGAATGGTATGCATTGGCTGGAAAATAAATAAAAGATTAGTGATATCATGGAAGACATATACCAATTGTTTTCCAAGATTCCAAGGAACATACACTTTAACAATCAATCACTGAGCTAATCAAAAGTGTGTGTCATATCTGACCCTGAAGGAGCTTTAGAATCCTAAGTATTAAACCACAGCTATTTCCTGTGCCGATAAGTCATCACTCAACAAGTTGTTCTATGGTTAAAAAGACAATTAAAAGGAAGTCCATTCCCTATGTATTCTTACTGGAATTGACCAAAGACGTCATTCCCATTCATTTCTCCATTCTAGTTTCCATCAGTATTTCCGTGCAGAGGGCCCATCTGGATTATGACACTGTTTGTTTTGGCAAAGTACACGTCATGATTCTTCCACAAAACTATTGACGTCGATTTAAGTTCTGGGAATACTGTGCCACTGAGTCACTGAGTTTAAAAGGGGGGGGATAAGAAGGTAAAGACAACAACAATGAGCTTAAAAAGAATAGGTGTTATACCATAGTCATCTCAGTGATTGAAAAACATCATTCATCAATTAAAAAAAGATAGTTGTGTGAAAAAAAGACATTGTCGTTTCCCTCAGAAGTAAAACACATTTAGAAATGTACCGAAAATAACTAGGACCTAAAATTAGCAAATGGTTCCATGTTTCAGCTAATGTACCGTTCAAATAAGTATATTAAGTGTAATTATTAACAACAGACCTGCAAACACAAAATGTCTTGAAGGCTTAATCAATCAATCCATCAATCAATCAATCAATCAATCAATGTTTATTTATATAGCCCAATATCACAAATGTTACATTTGTCTCAGTGGTCTTCACAGTTTGTACAGAATATCAGTACGACACCCTCTGTCCTTAGACCCTCACATCGTACAAGGAAAAACTTCTAAAGAAAACCCACAGTTTAAAGGGGAACATGGGAGAAACCTCAGGGAGAGCAACAGAGGAGGGATCCCTCTCCCAGGACGGACAGACGTGCAATAGATGCCGTGTGTAAATCGAAGAGATAATACATTTACAACATAGGTAATAATAATAATAATAATAATAATACATAATATTTATATAGCGCCTTTCACGAAACCCAAGGTCGCTTTACAAGTCTGGTAGGGGGGGGAGTAGGGGAAAAGAGGCAGACAGGTTAGGGGNGGGCAAGCAAGTAGCGGAAAAATAAACCTATCAAACTAACTATATAGTGGGGAAAGCCTTGGTGAAAAGGTGCGTTTTGAGGGCTCTTTTGAAATTGTCCAGGGCTGGGGTGCTGCGGATTTCGGGGGGGAGAGAGTTCCAGAGGGTGGGGGATGCTACACTGAAAGCTCTGTCACCGAAAGTCCGCAACCTGGTGCGGGGGGTAGAGAGGAGATCCTGTCCAGACGATCGTAGCTTCCGGGATGGAGTGTGGTGGCGGAGAAGGTCAGACAGGTATTGGGGGGCGAGGGCATGGAGGGATTTGTAGGTCAGAAGAAGGAGTTTATACGTGATACGGTGCTTGACTGGGAGCCAGTGGAGGTGGATGAGGGTGGGGGTGATGTGCTGTAGGTAGTCCAAATGTTTGGAAATGCATGTGTCTGTAATAAGAAGATGAATCCACGAGGATGAGGCTTAAGAATGAGTGTTGCCACACTTCCTGCCTAACAAGCACTAATTACCATTCCCTTAAAACAAAATGAGGAAGGTGCATCCTCCAAAACACGTTACTCAAACTCTTAAAAGATTGCCAGGCCCAGGAAGAAGCCAGAGCACTAAGACTCCTGGATGTTGCCAATCATTGCTTCCATGGATGTTATGGCATAACACACAGGAAGTGAAGTAAATCAATACTCATAGAGGGAGGGCCTTTTTTCTGACGTGGATGTTTCTATACGGCACGCGCATGAAGCAGCCTCTGACAACAATAAACATTCCTGTAATATTTAGCAAAATGGTCAAATGTATTCTTATCCTACTCGTATACGTAATTAGACAGAACTGGAGAAACACACCATAAAACACCAGAGTTTACTAACTGTGTGTGTGACGTTACTATGTTTCTATTTTTAACTTAGCCTCTAACAGTAGTTATACATGTGGGAAAAGTGTAAGGAACGACATTCAATTAGACAATTCCTTTCAGTTCTTCATTCCACGCATATCTCAAAAATATGATCAATGCTTTCAGAGACACAGAGGACTGTTAAAGATGGTCATAAACAAGTGCAAAACTTAAAAGATTGTACCTGAGTTTAAAATAGCTTTATTTCCTGATTTTTTATTGCTCCATTTTGTGATTCACATTATCTATTTTGTTATTTGTGCACAAAAGGTCTTAGGGTGTTTGCACTGCATGGTAGTTCAAGCTACAATCTACTCACACATGAAACAGTACAAACATATTTAAATGACAGTTAAATACACATCCTTTTTTAATTAGGGTTAGAATGCCAAGGCACACNTCACATTATCTATTTTGTTATTTGTGCACAAAAGGTCTTAGGGTGTTTGCACTGCATGGTAGTTCAAGCTACAATCTACTCACACATGAAACAGTACAAACATATTTAAATGACAGTTAAATACACATCCTTTTTTAATTAGGGTTAGAATAATAGACCATTTTAAATAGTCTTTTATTATTGTTATATTTGGTTGTTTATATATATCTTTTTATTGGTCTTGACTTAATTTGACCATTTTATTATTATTATTATTCATTATTTCATTTGTATTATTATTGTCTTATTTGGATTATATTTTCATGTTATTTTTATTATTTAATGGGTATTTATATTTTATCCTATTTATTGATTTGGTCTTATATTATTTTACAGAGAGGGATCACCATTTCATTGTGTTTTTTATCATACCTTTTACAGTAAGTGTTATATCATGTGTTTTGTTTTGTTTATTGCTGCATGTAAAACTGGTTGGGTTTTAAATTGTGATTTGTGCCTTTTTAAAGCACATTGAGCTGCACCTGATGCATGAAAAGTGCTATACAAATAAAGCTTATTATTATTATTAGATTGAGCTTTAACAACAAAAACAGGCTTACATCAGCAGACGTGTGTATCAAGTGAAATCACCTTACAGGATTTAGTGTGTTAACTTCCTGTATGACGAGATGTTGACCTGGAAGGGTCAGGTTCAGGTTTGAGTCAGGGGAGGAGAGAGGAGGGCATTAGGAATGTATCCAGAGACTATTTCAATGGGGGAAACCTGCAAAGCAGCATGTGCCATCTCACTATCATCCAGTGTTATGGAGCAAAACCACCAGTGGGAAAACAAAAGGTAAGATTATATTATAGTTTACAGTTTATGAGACAATTATTGAGAGGATAGAAACTCTTTAATAAATGTATAATCTATTTTTAATAATCAATGTATATTTAAAAAATGTGATTTGAAATGCATGAATTTGAGTTTTATTTTGGTGTCTTTATTTATATAACTGATTATTTTTATAGGATGTACATCTTCCTGGCTCTTCTTTATGTCTCTTTGGCGGCTCCTGGGTGCTCAAGATTTCTAACAAAGAGAAACTCCAACAGAAATATTATACAAAGCATCATAATCATAGCCAAGATAACCCTGGTCCACATCAAGATGGTAAGGACAAAGGTTTGCTTGCAGTTATAAAAGTGGAATCTAATAAGTGTGCTTCAAGAAACATGTGGAATATTTATCCTGCTTCAGAAAGTTTAGGCATAAAATGACATGTTCTCCTTGTTTTTCTTTAGTTTCCATTGGATCCACAGATAGAAACCAGCACTCCTTCCATAGAGGGACTGACTAGTATCTGCCATGACCTCGGACATTAAGAAAATGAGCTGTAGAACCCTGTCACAGATTCCGTTGTCGGCCAGATTGTGGCTGATGTCTCCAGTTTGGAGGGAAGGGTTCGTTCCTTCGCCCTGACTATGGACTGTCCCATTCAGGCAAGACCCAGAGGAGAGACGTCCAACACCAACTTCCCCGACAGCCGGCTCCAACTGACTCTGACCAAGGTGCAGCGCTACCTGGATGAGTTTCTTCTCCAAGAGGACAAACTCAAGGTCTGCTGAGAAATCCACACTTCTATCAAACGTATGCAAGTCCTTCCATAATAGCTCAGCCACGTCAACAACCTTTGCACATATCTTGCACTTTATTTCATATTTCTACAATAATGCTCCTCCAATGGTTGCTATTTTCATGTAATCCTAGCTTTTTTTATAAAATGTTTTAAATGGTACACTTATTTGTTGACTAGACTATTATTAAAATTGTTTTAATATTTGAAAAAAACTGAATATAGCAAGCTTTTTTGCCAATATGGTTTATAATTAGAAAAAGGTTTTTGGTTTTTATTATGGGTGATATGTTAAAGGGGACCTATCATGCAAAATGCACTTTTGTACGTCTTTTATACATGAATATACAACCCTCTCTCTTTTCCTCCATACCCAAATCTCTAAAAACAGGGCTGCAACGGATTTGATACATGTGGATTCTGATTTGCACCTCTATGATGTCACAGAGGTGCACTCCGCCTGTATGGTCAACTCTCCACCTTTCAGGGGAATGAGAGGTTGCCGTGGCAGCATGGCAACAGCATGGCAACAGCATGGCAACAGCATAGTAACATGAAGCTTGTGCCTCGCCCCCTCCTTTGCAGGGGGGGGGCGGTCAGCTCCAGCTCATGCAAAGACAGAGCTGGAGTCAGGCAAAATGAGGCATGGCTAAAATGCATGATCTGTTTGGTATTTTGAAAAATACCAAATATACCTTATATAGGTATGGCCCTACAATATATTATTCAAATATAGCATGATAGGTCCCCTTTAAGTACTGTTTTTAGGAAATCCCTGAATCTTTTTGTAAAGCCAAATCTATTTATTTTGGCCCTTATTCTTAGGATTCAAGAGAATGACTTGTTGATTTTGTTCTTTTCACTGGTTTTGTTGATGATAAGAATAACATAAAATAACACCAGCCATATCCTGGTCATGCTTAAGGTCCATCGCAGCCTCATTCCATTGGCATCTGTGGTGGACCGTAACCACTCACACAGACCTACATTAAACGCTTCCTGCTTTCCAAAAACTTCTTATCTGAATTCAACTGTTTGCCACTATATATCCTATAATAATAATAATAATAATAATAATAATAATAATAATAA